>NC_034200.2:23536288-23836288 GCF_002021735.2 Oncorhynchus kisutch
TGGAGCGGGATCAATTTGGAGGTGGAGGGTCCGTCATGGTCTGGGGCAGTGTGTCACAGCATCATCGGACTGAGCTTGTTGTCGTTGCAGGCAATCTCAACGCTGTGCTTTACAGGGAAGACATCCTCCTCCCTCATGTGGTACCCTTCCTGCAGTCTCATCCTGCCATGACCCTCCAACATGACAATGCCACCAGCCATACTGCTCATTCTGTGCGTGATTTCCTGCAAGACAGGAATGTCAGTGTTCTGCCAGGTCCAGCGAAGAGCCCGGATCTCAATCCCATTGAGCACGTCTGGGACCTGTTGGATCTGAGGGTGAGGGCTAGGGCCATTCCCCCCAGAAATGTCTGGGAACTTGCAGGTGCCTTGGTGGAAGAGTGGGGTAACATTTCACAGCAAGAACTGGCAAATCTGGTGCAGTCCGGGTGCAGTCCACTCCTCCATGAGGAGGAGATGCAGTGCAGATACTGAGTGTTGCTTTTGATTTTGACCCCCCCTTTGTTCAGGGACACATTATTCAATTTCTGTTCGTCACATGTCTGTGGAACTTGTTCAGTTTATGTCTCAGTTGTTGAATGTTGTTATGTTCATACAAATATTTACATATTACTTTTGCTGAAAATAAACACAGTTGACAGTGAGAGGACATTTCTTTTTTTGCTGAGATTATATACATTTATATAAGTATTCAGACCCCTTTTTCAAAATGTTCTTAGGTTACAGCCTTATTATACAATTGATTAAATCGTTTTTCCCCCCTCGTCAATCTAAACACAATACCCCATAATGACAAAGCAAAAGCAGGTTTAATTTTTTTGTGCAAATGTATTAAAAATAAAAAACTGAAATATCACATTTACATAAGTACTCAGACCCTGTACTCAGTACTTTGTTGATGCACCTTTGGCAGCGATTCCAGAGAATCTTGTTTCTCATGGTCTGAGAGCCCTTTAGGTGTCTTTCGGCAAACTCCAAGTGGGCTGTCATGTGTCTTTTACTGTGGAGTGTCTTCCGTCTGGTCACTCTACCATAAAGGCCCGATTGGAGTGCTGCATAGAAGGTTGTCATTCTGGAAGGTTCTGCTATCTCCATAAAGGAACTCTAGAGCTATGTCAGAGTGACCATTGGGCTCTTGGTCACCCCCCTGACTAAGGCCCTTCTCTCTCGATTGCTCAGTTTGGCCGGGCAGCCAGCTCTCGGAAGAGTCTTGGTGGTTCCAAACTTCTTCGATTTAATAATGATGGAGGCTGCTATGTTCTTGGGGACCTTCATTGCTGCAGAAATATTTTGGTTCCCTTCCCCAGATCTGTGCCTCTTCTCTGACCTGTACAGACAATTCTTTCAACATCATGGCTTAGTTTTTGCTCTGACATGCACTGTCAACTGTAGGACCTTATAGAGACAGGCATGTGCCTTTCCAAATCATGTCCAATCAATTGAATTTACCACAGGTGGACTCCAATCAAGTTGTAGAAACATCTCAAGGATGATCATTGGAAACAGGATGCACCTTATCTCAATTTCATGTATCATAGCAAAGGGTCTGAATACTTATTTAAATAAGGTATTACAGTTTTTTTGCCAAAAAATCTAAAAACATGTATTTGCTTTGTCACTATGGGGTACTGTGTGTAGAGTTTTTTTTTCATCCATTTTAAAATAAGGCTGTAACGTAACAAAATGTGGAAGAAGTCAAGTGGTCTGAATACTTTCCAAAGGCACTGTATATATGTTTTTTTAACACCGTTTCAGCCTGACGCCTTTGTGAAGGGTGAGCTGGTGTTACAGGAAGGGGAACCGAACAGCAAATTAACAATTAATAGAATAAGTGGTGTATAATGTTTTTTCGTTTTTATATAACCTAATTATTTCCTAAATATTGAATACATTACGGTAGCTTGATGATGTACCTTTTAGCGATATCACTGTTGTTCATTTTCACTTGGTAATTATACATTGAAATACAAGCTGTGCCTCTAAACAACCACAAATATTCTTGAGTGATGAGTGCTTGCTAAATCGTGTCAACTTCCAGCTTTCCTATAAAAGGAATGTCGAGTGATTTTCACATTTTGACAGGAGGAAGGTGCTAACAGAATTCACTGACAAATCATCAAGCTGTTCAAGAATTATCTTGAGGTTCGCAATTGCTTTCATTTAAAAAGCCAAGAGAAAATAATCATATGATCAGTCTTTCGTTATAGTCAACAAGAGATTAAAAAAACCCGATTGATTTTACCATTTATAATCAAACGTTTCAATTAAAAACCTGCAAATGAGCACATACTGTATGGGAATAACACCCCTAATCTGACTGGAATGACAAAAAAAATGACAGTGTCAATTTCAACATCTACAAATGTTTTCTAATCCCCCATGTAAACTCCTACCATCTCACTCCAACAATGGCGCCAGAGAAGAAGGCTGACGTTTTATATGTCCCCAACTGATTGTGTTGTTGTTCATTTATTTTTGTTGTTTGTAATTTATTTTGTACATAATGTTGCCGCTACCGTCTCTTATGACCGAAAATAACTGCTGGACATCAGGACTGCGGTTTACTCACCACGGACTGGCTGACGAGACCAATGCGAATTATATACTGCTTTCTCGGGAACAGGCCCAGATCCCCATGATCTGCGTTAAGAGGAGGCGGAGAAAAAGTGGCCAGAGGGCGAGCTGCCTTCTGAAAATTCGTAGGCGATCGAATAAACCTAAACTTCCTTCAATTCTGCTAGCAAACATTCAATCTTAGGAGAATAAATAGATGACCTATGCAGAAGATTAAACCAATGGGACATTTAAAACTGTAATATCTTATGCTTCACGGAGTTGTAGATGAACGACGACACTACCAACATACAGCTGGCTGGTTATACGCTGTACAAGCATGATAGAACAGCGGCGTCTGGTAAGACAAGGGGCGGCAGACTATGTATGTTTGTAAATAACAGCTGGTGCACGATATCAAAGGAAGTCTCAAGCTATTGCTCGGCTGAGGTAGAGTATCTCATGATAAGCTGTAGACCACACCATCTACCTAGAAAGTTGTATTTATCTGTATTTTTCGTAGCTGTTTACATACCACCACAGACTGAGGCTGGCACTAAGACAGCATTGAATGAGTTGTATTTCGCCATAAGCAAACAAGAAAAAGCTCACCCAGAGGCGGAACTCCTAGTAGCCGGGGACTTTAATGCAGGGAAACTTAAATCCGTTTTACCAAATTTCTATCAGCATGTTAATGTTAGGGAGGCTGCGAATTTTCGCAGCTTTTTTTTAAACACTCTGAAGTCTCTAAAATTGGTTAAATCATGTCTGTGGCTATAACAGAATGTGTTTAGGAGGCAAAATCGCAAGGAAAACTGTTCACCAAAAACACACAAAAAATATCCATCCGCCAGTCTCTGTATTGTCTATGGCAAGGGAAAATAGATAGAGCCCCGTTTACGCCTACAGATTCCACACGATGTCGCCAGTACTGGTAATTCAGTTGTAGTTTATCCCTGGTGGGATGAGGAATAGGCACTTCCTGTCTTGGGGTCCACCGAAGGAAGTTATGAAAGGGAGAATATGGACGATGATTTCAAGACTTGCTGCTATCGAATACAGATCGCCCTGTGATCAATTTGATCGATTATTAACGTTTATTAATACCTAAAGTTGGTTTACAAAGGTAGTTTGAAGTGTTTTGTCAAAGTTTATAGGCAACTTTTTTAATTTAAAAAAACGCTATTGCGTTTTAGAAAGGTGCTTTTTCCTGGATCAGACGGGCTTCATAAATGGACATTTTGGGTATACATGGACGGATTTAATCGAAAAAAAAGACCAAATTGTGATGTTTATGGGACATATAGGAGTGCCAACAAAGAAGCTCGTCAAAGGTAATGAATGTTTTATATTTTATTTCTGCGTTTTGTGTAGCGCCGGCTACGCAAATTATTTCTGTTTACGTCCACTTTGGGTATTTCAGGGGTTGCATGCTATCAGATAATAGCTTCTCATGCTTTCGCCGAAAAGCATTTTACAAATCTGACATGTTGGCTAGATTCACAACGAGTGTAGCTTTAATTAAGTACCCTGCATGTGTGTTTTAATGAAAGTTTGAGTTGTATCGAGTACTATTAGTTGGCGCTCTGAAATTTCCGCTGATTTGGTCCCTGTACAGGGACAGCAGCCGTAATGTGGAACCAGAGGGGGAAAAAAACTCTGGACCACCTTTACTCCACACACAGAGACGCATACAAAGTTCTCCCTAACACCTCCATTTGGCAAATCTGACCATAATTCCATCCTCCTGATTCCAGTTTAGAATAAAAAATTAAAGCAGGAAGCACCAATGACTAGATCAATAAAAAAGTGGTCAGATGAAGCAGATGCTAAACTACAGGATTGTTTTGCTAGCACAGACGAATATGTTCCGGGATTCCCCCGATGGCATTGAGGAGTACACAACATCAGTCATTGGCTTCATCAATAAGTGTATCGATGATGTCGTCCTCAAAGTAACCGTACATACATACCCCAACCAGAAGCCATGGATTACAGGCAACATCTGCACTGAGCTAAAGGCTAGAGCTGCCGCTTTCAAGGAGCGGGACTCTTATAAGCTTATAAGAAATCCCGCTCTGCCCTTTCGACAAACCATCAAACAGGCAAAGTACAGGACTGAGATCGAATCGTACTACACCGGATCTGATGCTCGTCTGATGTGGCAGGGCTTGCAAACCATTACAGACTTCAAAGGGAAGCAAAGCCGAGAGCTGCCCAGTGACACGAGCCTACCAGACAAGCTAAACTAGATCTATGCTCGTTTGGAAGCAAATAACACTGAAACATTAATGAGAAGACTGTTCTGGAAGACTGTGTGATCATGCTCTCCGCAGCCGCTGTGAGTAAGACCTTTAAACAAGTCCACATTCACAAGGCCGCGGGGTCAGACGGATTACCAGGACGTGCACTGCGAGCATGCGCTGACCAACTGGCAAGTGTCTTCACTGACATTTTCAACCACTCCCTGTCCGAGTTTGTAATACCAACATGTTTTAAGCAGGCCACCATAGTGCCTGTGCCCAAGAACACTAAGCTAACCTGTCTAAATGACTACAGACCCGTAGCACTCTGTAGCCATGAAGTGCTTTGAAAGGACAAAAATAACACCTATGTGAGAATGCTGTTCATTGACTACAGCTCAGAATTCAACACCATAGTGCCCTCTAAGCTCATCAATAACTATGGACCCTGGGACTAAACATCTCCCTCTGCAACTGGATCCTGGACTTCCTGACGGGTCTCCCCCAGGTGGTAAGGGTAGGTAACAACACATCCACCACAGTAATCCTCAACACAGGGGCCCCTCAGGGGTGCGTGCTCTGTCCCCTCCTGTACTCCCTGTTCACTCATGACTGCACGGCCAGGCACGACTCCAACACCATCATTAAGTTTGCCGATGACACAACAGTGGTAGGCCTGATCACCGTCACCGACAAGACAGCCTATAGGGAGGAGGTCAGAGACCTGGCTGTGTGGTGCCAGGACAACAACCTCTCCCTCAACGTGATCAAGACAAGCACACCAAGACTGTCGTGAAGAGGGCACGACAAACCTATTTCCCCTCAGGAGACTGAAAAGATTTGGCATGGGTCCTTGGATCCTCAAATAGCATCAAGAGCATCGTGGTTGGGGAAGCAGGTAGCCTAGTGTAGCCTAGTGGTTAGAGTGTTGGACTAGTAACCCGAAAGGTTGCAAGATCGAATCCCCGAGCTGACAAGGTAAGAAATGTCTGCCCCTAAACAGGGCAGTTAACCCACTGTTCCTAGGCTGTCATTGAATTTTAAGAATTTGTTCTTAATTGACTTACCTAGTTAAAAAAATATATAATAATAAAATCCTGACTGGTTGCATCACTGCCTGGTATTGCAACTTTCCCTCTGACCACAAGTCACTACAGAGGGTATTATGAACGGCCCAGTATATCACTGGGGCCAAGCTTACTGTCATCCAGGATACCAGGTGGTGTCAGAGGAAGGCCCTAAAAATGGTCAAAGACTCCAGCCAACATAGTCATAGACTGTTCTCTGCGCTACTGCACGGCAAGCCGTACAAGAGTGCTAAGTCTAGGTCCAAAAGGCTTCTAAACAGCTTCTACCCCCAAGCCATAAGACTCCTGAACATCTAATCATTGGCTACCCAGACTATTTGCATTACCCCCCCCCCCCCCTTTTACACCTTTGTTATTATCTATGCATAGTCACTTTAATAACTCTACCTATGTGTACGTATTACCGCACATTGACTCTGTACCGGTAGCCCCCTGTACCGCTATTGTTATTTTACTGCTGCTATTTAATGACTTGATATTTTTATTTCTTATTCTTCTCCATAGTTTTTTCAACTTAATTGTTGGTTAGGGGCTCGTAAGTAAGCATTTCCCAAGGTCTACAACTGTTGTATTCGGCGATGTGACTAATAAAATTGGATTTGATGATGATACCAGCCAACATACTGTGAGCTTGCCATCTTGTATTAGCTCGTTTCACTTGCGCCCACATCCTCACGATGGCATTTTCCATAGTCCCAACCACGAGTGCTTAGGAAGGACATGGAGGGCAGCACTGTTTCCACTGCAGTCATTTAGCTGGAACATGACAAAACATTTTTTTCCAAGGCACACTTTGAAGATGCTGGAACAGTCCACATGTATTTTTCCTCAGCAAACAAAATGATAAATTAATAGAAAAAGTATTTTACGATAGGGTTGTCGGATTTATCTATTGATCTAGTCGGCTTGTTGTTGTGTGTTCTATACTAAATAAATATTCCTTTCGAGGCGCATTAAAGTTACAGTATGAGTGCTATAGGGAGGAAATTCACAGAATCAAATATACAGTGCCTTTGGAAAGTATTCAGACCCCTTGACTTTTTCCACATTTTGTTACTCATTCTAAAATTGATCAAATATTTTTCTTCCCTCAATCTACACACAATAATCCATAATGACAAAGCAAAAACAGGATTACATTTTTTTCTTCTCACATTTATTCAAAATAAAAAACAGAAATACATTATTTACAGAACTATTCAAACCCTTTGATATGACACTCTAAATTGAGCTCTGTTTCCATTGACCATCCTTGATGTTTCTACAACTTGATTGGAGTCCACCTGTGGTAAATGTAATTGATTGGACATGATTGTGAAAGGCACACACCTGTCTATATACACAGTTGACAGTGCATGTCAGAGCAAAAACCAAGCCATGAGGTCGAAGGAACTGTCCGTAGAGCTTCAAGACAGGATTGTGTCGAGGCACAGATCTGGGGCAGGGTACCAAAACATTTCATCCATCATTCTTATAATGGAAGAAGTTTGGAATCACCAAAACTCGTCCTAAAGCTGGCCGCCCGGCCAAACTGAGCAATCAGGGTAGAAGGGCCTTGGTCAGGGAGATGACCAAGAACCAGATGGTCACTCTGAAAGAGCTCCAAAGTTCCTCTGTGGAGATGGTAGAACTTTCCAGAGGGACAACCATCTATGCAGCACTCCACCAATCAGGCCTTTATGGTAGAGTGGCCAGATGGAAGCCACTTTACAGTAAAAGGCACATGACAGCCCGCTTGGAGTTTGCCAAAAGCACCTAAAGGACTCAGACCATGAGAAACAAGATTCTCTGGTCTGATGAAACCAAGATAGAACTTTTTGGACTGAATGCCAAGCGTCACGTCTGGAGGAAACCTGGCAGCATCCCTATGGTGAAGCATGATGGTGGCAGGCTCATGTAGTGGGGATGTTTTTCAGCGACAGTGACTGGGAGACTAGTCAGGATCGAGGGAAACATGAAAGGAGCAAAGAACTGAGAGATCCTTGATGGAAACCTGCTCCAGAGTGCTCAGAACCTCAGACTGGGGCGAAGGTTCACCTTCCAACAGGACAAAAACCCTAAGCACCCAAACAAGACAATGCAGGAGTGGATTCAGGACAAGTCTCTGAATGTCCTTGAGAGGCCCAGCCAGAGCCCGGACTTGATCGAACATCTCTGGAGAGACTTGAAAATAGCTGTGCAGCGACGTTCCCCATCAAATCTGACAGAGCTTGAGAAGATCTGCAGAGAAGAATGGGAGAAACTCCCCAAATACTGTAATTGCTGCCAAAAGGTGCTTCAAGAAAGTCCTGAGTAAAGGGTCTGAATATTTATGTAAATGTGATATTTCAGTTTTTATTTTAATACATTTGCAAACATTTCTAAACCTGTTTTCTCATTGTCATTATGGGGTATTGTCTGCACATTGATGAGGATTTGTATTTATGTCATCCATTTTAGAATGAGGCTGTAACGTAATGTTAGTTAGGTTTATTTACAACCTAATGGGTGACTAGGAAAAGCTCAAACCAAGTTTATTCACCCACTGGGTCAAACAGCTGCAAAGTTAAAGATATGTTCATATATTTCTACCCTCCAGAGGGCAGAACCAACTCCTTGCACATCTAGACAATCAATACATATTTGTTGCTAGGCAGGAACTTAAGTGACAGCTCTTCTTTCTCATTTCATCTGATCTGACCTCGGCGCAAATTTCTCACTCCTCCCCAACTCACTGCTGTCCTACCTTCTCTGTTAACTGAAACCAGACCGTTGCACTTCTCTCCATAGGATACCTGAGATTTAACAATAACATCTTCTTCCTGCACTCCCCTTTCTAACTCAGTAGATTTCCATACCCTCAGATCTGAAATATTAACATGAATATTGATATTTCATTTTTCAAGTTTAGAAGTTAGTACACAACAGTTACAAAATGTGGGAAAAGGGAAGGGGTCTGACTACTTTCCAAATGCTCTGTATGGGACAAGCATAGGCTATATGCATGTTATATGTTAAAGTAATTGCAACAAAATATTTTACCAATATATTATTTGACTAATTTCTGGAGGTGGAAATTATATTTTAGATGGTGTCTTGCATACATTTATTTTCATTCATTTTAGAGTAGAATGACCCCTTTGAACCCACCTAACCTATGCCCCCCACTGCTACAACTTTTTCCAGAGGATACACTGGAAGATAAAGACGCATGCTGCACACATTATTTTCCTAGGTCTATTACCTTTACTTCAATAAGGCCAAATGTCTCAGAGTATCTCCTGTCTGTAAAGAAAAACATCTAACAAGTGTGGACGGACTATGCAGACTTCGCTGGCCAATCGCTGGCCATCTGCCAGTGGGGAAATATGTATGAACCTTGGAGTGATGCAGATTCAAGACCAGTTTCAACATGTTTTATTAGTAACTTTCCCAGTTGCTGACCTCACTGACCTGCCTACAGCTATTGGATATGAGCTCAAAGAAAGTTCTGGTTTCATGTTGAGAAAACAGCTATGGGTAAGAATTTCAAAGAATCAGTAACTAAGAATAATGAGATTATTAAATTAATAAGCCTGCTAATCACAAGCGTGTAATACATTTTTGAATTATCACATGTCGAAGACAACTGGTATAGACTTTACCGTGAAATGCTTGCTTATGGGCCCTTCCCAATGATGCATAGTTAAAAAATACAAATAAAATAGTAACACAAGAGGATTAAATTAAATACACAAGAATGGAGCTAAATACAGGGAGTACCAGTACCAGATCAATGTGGAGCTATATACAGGGAGTATCAGTACTAGATCAATGTGGAGCTATATACAGGGAGTATCGGTACTAGATCAATGTGGAGCTATATACAGGGAGTACCAGTTATCAGATCAATGTAAAGCAATATACAGGGAGTACCAGTACCAGATCAATGTGGAGCTATATACAGGGAGTACCAGTTATCAGATCAATGTAAAGCAATATACAGGGAGTACCAGTACCAGATCAATGTGGAGCTATATACAGGGAGTACCAGTACCAGATCAATGTGGAGCTATATACAGGGAGTACCAGTTATCAGATCAATGTAAAGCAATATACAGGGAGTACCAGTACCAGATCAATGTGGAGCTATATACAGGGACTACCAGTACCAGATTAATGTGGAGCTACATACAGGGAGTACCAGTACCAGATCAATGTGGAGCTATATACATGGAGTACCAGTACAAGATCAATGTACGGGGGTACGAGGTGTTTGAGGTAGATATGTACATGAAGGCAGGGTAAAGAGACTAGGCATCAGGATAGATAATAATAACAGTAAAATAGAGAACAGAGTAGCAGCAGCATATGATGAGTGTAAAAGTGTGTGTGTGTTGATATGTGCGTGAGTGTCAATATAGTCTAGTGAATGTAGGGTCAGTAAACATTGTTCAGGAACCGTTCATTTTATTTGACATTTTAATTTAACCAGGCAGGTCAGTTAAGAACAAATTCTTACTTTGTAACGGCCTACCAAAAATCTATTGGACTCCCAATCACAGCCGGATGTGATGCAGCCTGGATTTGAACCAGGTACTGCAGTGATGCTTCTTGCACTGAGATGCAGTGTCTTAGACCACTGCACCACTCGGAAGCCCTTGACTGTTTAGCAGTCTGGCTATTTAGTAGTCTTATGGCTTGAGGGTAGAAGCTGTCTCAAAGTGCTCCCGAGTGGCGCAGTGCACTGCATCTAAGGCACTGCATCTCAGTGTTAGAGGTGTCACTACAGACCCTGGTTCGATTCCAGGCTGTATCACAACCAGCAGTGATTGGGAGTCCCATAGGGCGGCACACAATTGGCCCAGGGTTGTCCGGGATAGGGTTTGGCTGGGGTAGGCTTCAATGCCATACAACTCTCCTTCCATGGCCTCCAATTGTTCTTAAATACAAGTAAAACTAAATGCATGCTCTTCAACTGATCGCTGCCTGCAGCTGCCCGCCCGTCCAACATCACTACTCTGGACGGTTCTGACTTAGAATATGTAGACAACTACAAATACCTAGGTGTCTGGTTAGACTATAAACTCTCCTTCCAGACTCACATCAAACATCTCCAATCCAAAGTTAAATCTAGAATTGGCTTCCGATTTCGCAACAAAGCCTCCTTCACTCATGCTGCCAAACATACCCTTGTAAAACTGACCATCCTACCGATCCTCGACTTCGGCGACGTAATTTACAAAATAGCCTACTCAATAAATTGGATGCAGTCTATCACAGTGCCATCCGTTTTGTCACCAAAGCCCCATACTACCCACCACTGCGACCTGTACGCTCTCGTTGGCTGGCCCTCGCTTCATACTCGTCGCCAAACCCACTGGCTCCAGGTCATCTACAAGACCCTGCTGGGTAAAGTCCCCCCTTATCTCACCTCGCTGGTCACCTCGCTGGTCACCATAGCAGCACCCACCTGTAGCACGCGCTCCAGCAGCTTTTTTCCATCTACGTAACATTGCAAAAATCAGACTCTTTCTGTCCAAAAATGATGCAGAAAAATTAATCCATGCTTTTGTCACTTCTAGGTTAGATTACTGCAATGCTCTACTTTCCGGCTACCCGGATAAAGCACTAAATAAACTTCAGTTGGTGCTAAATACGGCTGCTAGAATCCTGACTAGAACCAAAAAATTTGATCATATTACTCCAGTGCTAGCCTCTCTACACTGGCTTCATGTCAAAGCAAGGGCTGATTTCAAGGTTTTACTGCTAACCTACAAAGCATTACATGGGCTTGCTCCTACCCATCTCTCTGATTTGGTCCTGCCGTACATACCTACACGTACGCTGCGGTCACAAGACGCAGGCCTCCTAATTGTCCCTAGAATTTCTAAGCAAACAGCTGGAGGCAGGGCTTTCTCCTATAGAGCTCCATTTTTATGGAACGGTCTGCCTACCCATGTCAGAGACGCAAACTCGGTCTCAACCTTTAAGTCTTTACTGAAGACTCATCTCTTCAGTGGGTCATATGATTGAGTGTAGTCTGACCCAGGAGTGGGAAGGTGAACGGAAAGGCTCTGGAGAAACGAACCGCCCTTGCTGTCTCTGCCTGGCCGGTTCCCCTCTTTCCACTGGGATTCTCTGCCTCTAACCCTATTACAGGGGCTGAGTCACTGGCTTACTGGGGCCCTCTCATGCCGTCCCTGGAAGAGGTGCGTCACCTGAGTGGGTTGATTCACTGATGTGGTCATCCTGTCTGGGTTGGCGCCCCCCCTTGGGTTGTGCCATGGCGGAGATCTTTGTGGGCTATACTCGGCCCTGTCTCAGGATGGTAAGTTGGTGGTTGAAGATATCCCTCTAGTGGTGTGGGGGCTGTGCTTTGGCAAAATGGGTGGGGTTATATCCTTCCTGTTTGGCCCTGTCCGGGGGTGTCCTCGGATGGGTCCACAGTGTCTCCTGACTCCTCCTGTCACAGCCTCCAGTATTTATGCTGCAGTAGTTTATGTGTAAGGGGGCTAGGGTCAGTTTGTTATATCTGGAGTACTTCTCCTGTCCTATTCGGTGTCCTATGTGAATCTAAGTGTGCGTTCTCTAATTCTCTCCTTCTCTCTCTCGGAGGACCTGAGCCCTAGGACCATGCCCCAGGATTACCTGACATGATGACTCCTTGCTGTCCCCAGTCCACCTGGCCGTGCTGCTGCTCCAGTTTCAACTGTTCTGCCTTCTTATTATTCGAACATGCTGATCATTTATGAACATTTGAACATCTTGGCCATGTTCTGTTTTAATCTCCACCCGGCACAGCCAGAAGAGGACTGGCCACCCCACATATGCTCTCTCTAATTCTCTCTTTTTTTTCTCTCTCTCGGAGGACCTGAGCCCTAGGACCATGCCCCAGGACTACCTGACATGATGACTCCTTGCTGTCCCCAGTCCATCTGACTGTGCTGCTGCTCCAGTTTCAACTGTTCTGCCTTATTATTATACGACCATGCTGGTCATTTATGAACATTTGAACATCTTGGCCATGTTCTGTTATAATATCCACCCGGCACAGCCAGAAGAGGACTGGCCACCCCACATAGCCTGGTTCCTCTCTAGGTTTCTTCCTAGGTTTTGGCCTTTCTAGGGAGTTTTTCCTAGCCACCGTGCTTCTACACCTGCATTGCTTGCTGTTTGGGGTTTTAGGCTGGGTTTCTGTACAGCACTTTGAGATATCAGCTGATGTACGAAGGGCTATATAAATACATTTGATTTGATTTGATTTGATTTGTATATCTCTCTGGTCACCCCCAAAACCAATTCTTACTTTGGCCGCCTCTCCTTCCAGTTCTCTGCTGCCAATGACTGGAACGGACTGGAACGAACTGCAAAAATCTCTGGAACTGGAAACACCCCCTCACTAGCTTTAAGCACCAGCTATCAGAGCAGCTCACATATTACTGCACCTGTACATAGCCCATCTATAATTTAGCCCAAACAACTACCTCTCCCCCTACTGTATTTATTTATTTATTTTGCTCCTTTGCACCCCCATTATTTCTATCTCTACTTTGCACATTCTTCCACTGCAAATCTACCATTCCAGTGTTTATTTTAATTTTTTTACTTGCTATTGTATTTACTTCGCCACCATGGCCTTTTTTTGCCTTTACCTCCCTTATCCCACCTCATTGGCTCACATTGTATATTGACTTCTTTTTCTAAAGTATTATCGACTGTATGTTTGTTTTACTCCATGTGTAACTCTGTGTTGTTGTACCTGTCGAACTGCTTTGCTTTATCTTGGCCAGGTCGCAATTGTAAATGAGTGCACCAGACCCTCCTGCAGCAAAGCACCCCCACAACATGATGCTGCCACCCCCGTGCTTCACGGTTGGGATGGTATTCTTCGGCTTGCAAGACTCCCCCTTTTCCTCCAAACATAATGATGGTCATTATGTCCAAACAGTTCTATATTTGTTTCATCAGACCAGAGGACATTTCTCCAAAAGGTACGATCTTTGTCCCCATGTGCAGAAGCAAACCGTAGTCTGGCTTTTTTATGGCGGTTTTGGAGCAGTGGCATCTTCCTTGCTGAGCAGCCTTTCAGGTTATGTCGATATAGGACTTGGTGCAATAAATCATTAAATTAACTATTATTCTGACATTTCACATTCTTAACATAAAGTGGTGATCCTACCTGACCTAAGGCCGGGAATTTTTACTAGGATTAAATGTCAGGAATTGTGAAAAACTGAGTTTAAATGCGTTTGGCTAAGGTGTATGCAACGTCCGACTTAAACTATATATATATATATATATATATATATTAGGACTATGTGTACACTGTCACAAGCCAAAACACGTAATGAACTCAGCTGGCACTGCCAGAAACCTTATATAAGAGACAAAATTCATAAATTCTACAGAACAACGATATAGCCATGTCTTAATTGTAAAACTAACAATGACTCAATAATCCTTGCCTTCTGAGAATGTAATAAAGTCATAAAGTTATGGGCGGAGCTAAAAAGTTGGCTGTCAAAAGTGTTACAATGTAAATGTACTTTTAACCCGCCTGTTTGCACATTTCAAGACATGGCATATGAGGGTGCAGTGAGATACCTGATGGGTTGGATGACACCTTTCTCATCAATCATCATTAAAAAAACGTATAGTTAAAAACTGGAAATCCACCAATTCTCCGTTGGTAACATAATGGAAAGGTCAAATGCTTTATTATCTAAAAGTTGAAAGTGTGTGTGGGCGACTGAGAGAAACAAAATGGTGCACTTTGAAGCCATGTGGCGTAGGGTGATGCAGGCGCTGGAGATGGGGATGAGAGCATGTGGGTCTGGGCAGGTGTGATGTAGTTGATGCTTGTATGATGTTGTCCAATGTTGGTTCTTTAAGGAACCTTTAGGAGTATGCCCTTTATCCCATAGGCAAACTGTAAATGAGCAGTCTCCCTCTTCCTCTCAATGACAAAGATGAAGTGGTCAAATAGGCCTGTAGAGGGCAATTTTGGAGCGCAACATCGCCAAACTGTGGGTCGGAAGAGGAGGGAGGGAGGACTCAGGCAGGAAAAATTTGTCTAGATTTTTTTTTTGGGGGGGGTAACCATTTCACCCTGAATGAAGAGCCAATGTTTTTCCTGCCCTCTCCTTCGAGCATTCATTAGGTAGCCCAACTCAGACAGGAGTTACAATGCCCTCATTCATTTTGACATGCATATCAGCTCTACTCAATATGATGAAATTACTGCTGATTTTCTGGGTGGTAGAAATATGTCGTA
This sequence comes from Oncorhynchus kisutch, assembly GCF_002021735.2. Lineage (NCBI taxonomy): Eukaryota > Metazoa > Chordata > Actinopteri > Salmoniformes > Salmonidae > Oncorhynchus > Oncorhynchus kisutch. The sequence continues at coordinate 23,551,407 of NC_034200.2, forward strand.
AGACAATAGGAAAAATTGACATATTCTGAATCTGCAGCAGTTTTATCTTAAGGGAATAATGATGACACCCTGTAATCAGACATATCAATTGTTTCATTTTAACACTAGGCATACTGAGTAAATGTACAAAGAATGTACAGGATATATTTATATGACTGGCATCCACTACTTCATATGTTTGAACTGAGCTGTAAAACCCCATGGTTTATCTGACAAAACAGGATTAAAGGGTACTTTGTGATTTTGGCAATGAAGCCCTTTATCTACTACCCCAGGGTCAAATTAGCTCATGGATACCATTTTTATGTCTCTGCTTGCAGTTTGAAGGAAGTTGCTAACTAGCGTTAGCGCAATGACCGCTGTTACCATAGAGGTCCAGACATTGCGCTAACGCTAGTTAGCAACTTCCTTCAAACTGCACACAGAGACATAAAAATGGTATCCACGCATTCACCTGACTCTGGGGAAGAAGCTAAAGGGCTTCATTGCCAAAATCCTGAAGTATCTCTTTAAGAGTGGGTGCCTAATACTGGGTTATTTCACAACACACAGACACATAGGAATCACTTCAGCATGCGTGAGCTATGTGAAAATCCATGTCACTTCTCATAGAGGGGCTATATTTGAAGCTTTGCAGTTTGTAGCAGTCTGGATCATCCCAGTGTCTGTTTGAGGAGGCGGAAAAATGTATACACCCCTAGGACAGAAAGCGTATACTGTATTTTATGTCAATAATGATTAATAATTCAGTATGCAGGAAGTAGGGAATAATATTCTGTGACTTTGTTGAAGCACAACAGTGTGTTGAACTCACTAGCACAGTCAAAATGAATCCATCAACTTCTATATTAAACTTTAGAAGGAATCTCCAGGCTAATAAGATAAGATACACTATTAAATGGGTCATACATTTGATGCATGACTGTGCTTTAATGCAACATTTAAATATATGTGAAATCATGTATTTATATACCCTCTCTCTTTTTGCCTCAAGACACCAAAGGGAGAGAGAAATCCATACACGATGAGCTAAACCCACAGCTCATATATCAGTGTCAGCCAATCAGAGCCCTGGATTGTGTTGATAACACGTTGCTCAAAGTGCTAGTGGCCTTGATGAAAATCCTCGCGCAGTGCTCTCATCACTCTTCATTTGCTGTGGCACCAGAGCAGTTCAATGGAACTAGCTGCTCCACACACACACACACACACACACACACACACACACACACACACACACACACACACACACACACACACACACACACACACACACACACCATTATCAGTAAACAAGGCACGTCCAAGGCATTTCCACATAACTATTATTCCCTCTAAAAGACGTGAAAATTGAATTGAAATTCCTCAACCATGGACTTGATGTGCTTCAGAATACTGTACTCTCTGTATTTTTTGAGATATGACTCCTGATTAAACCATGTAGGACACACATGATGTTCAGTATAAGAGCACTATGTTGTGCATGGAGATTGACTTGGAATGATCCCCATTCACAACATAAAACGCAAGCACTGATTATCAAAGCAGAAAAATCGATTACATTATGAAAAGTGGATTGGAAACGCTGTGAGATAAAATGTTAACACATTTACAGTGTTTTTACTGCTTTGGTGCAATTTTCACAAGTATGGGGTACAACTAGTCAAAACAGTCAAAACACACAAAGTATGATATATGCTCCAATGTACTACTATGAGGACGACTACTATGATTTTACTTCACAGTAAGTTCACATGGCTTTACTAAAATTGCATTGGCCAGTACAGTAATACTGTAATCTATGGCATTTACATAGCAGACACTTTTTATCCAACGTGATAACAGTCAACACATTTTGGCATGTGACAGCAGTGGGAATCAAACCCACATCTCTGGTGTTGCTAGTGCCATGCTCTTATGAACTGAGCCACGTATAGGACCACTACAATACATGCGTAAAACACGATATTGTAAAATACATTGCAAGATTACAATCCAGGTGGAAGATGTATGATTACCATCCCTATGAGAGAACCACCCTCCTTAAGGCTTGGATTCGCCATGCCAAAAGCATGTTTACTGCGATTTCGATGAGAACCTATGGCCAAATGCTCAAGACAGGCTTGAAGCAAACTTGTGCCTCCTAATCACTATGTTTCTTTAATTTCCTTAATTTTCCTTACATTGTGAAAGATGTCTTCACTGATCACACATGGGATAGAAATTATAGAAATGTTCAGTCCCTTTTAATGGGTAATGCAAGTGTATTGCCTAATGTGAAAACTGTCACGTCCGTTATAAGGAGGAGACCAAGGCGCAGCGTGATATGCTTACATTTTTCTTTAATAAAGAACGAAACAATGTCCAAACTGTCCAAAACACTGTCCAAAAATGATGCAGAAAAATTAATCCATGCTTTTGTCACTTCTAGGTTAGACTACTGCAATGCTCTATTTTCCGGCTACCCGGATAAAGCACTAAATAAACTTCAGTTAGTGCTAAATACGGCTGCTAGAATCCTGACTAGAACCAAAAAATTTGATCATATTACTCCAGTGCTAGCCTCTCTACACTGGCTTCCTGTCAAAGCAAGGGCTGATTTCAAGGTTTTACTGCTAACCTACAAAGCATTACATGGGCTTGCTCCTACCTATCTCTCTGATTTGGTCCTGCCGTACATACCTACACGTACGCTACGGTCACAAGACGCAGGCCTCCTAATTGTCCCTAGAATTTCTAAGCAAACAGCTGGAGGCAGGGCTTTCTCCTATAGAGCTCCATTTTTATGGAACGGTCTGCCTACCCATGTCAGAGACGCAAACTCGGTCTCAACCTTTAAGTCTTTACTGAAGACTCATCTCTTCAGTGGGTCATATGATTGAGTGTAGTCTGGCCCAGGAGTGGGAAGGTGAACGGAAAGGCTCTGGAGCAACGAACCGCCCTTGCTGTCTCTGCCTGGCCGGTTCCCCTCTTTCCACTGGGATTCTCTGCCTCTAACCCTATTACAGGGGCTGAGTCACTGGCTTGCTGGGGCTCTCTCATGCCGTCCCTGGAGGGGGTGCGTCACCTGAGTGGGTTGATTCACTGTTGTGGTCATCCTGTCTGGGTTGGCGCCCCCCCCCTTGGGTTGTGCCGTGGCGGAGATCTTTGTGGGCTATACTCAGCCTTGTCTCAGGATGGTAAGTTGGTGGTTGAAGATATCCCTCTAGTGGTGTGGGGGCTGTGCTTTGGCAAAGTGGGTGGGGTTATATCCTTCCTGTTTGGACCTGTCCGGGGGTGTCCTCGGATGGGGCCACAGTGTCTCCTGACCCCTCCTGTCTCAGCCTCCAGTATTTATGCTGCAGTAGTTTATGTGTCGGGGGGCTGGGGTCAGTTTGTTATATCTGGAGTACTTCTCCTGTCCTATTCGGTGTCCTGTGTGAATCTAAGTGTGCGTTCTCTAATTCTCCCCTTCTCTCTTTCTTTCTCTCTCTCGGAGGACCTGGGCCCTAGGACCATGCCCCAGGACTACCTGACATGATGACTCCTTGCTGTCCCCAGTCCACCTGGCCATGCTGCTGCTCCAGTTTCAACTTCCACCTGACTGTGCTGCTGCTCTAGTTTCAACAGTTCTGCCTTATTATTATTCGACCATGCTGGTCATTTATGAACATTTGAACATCTTGGCCATGTTCTGTTATAATCTCCACCCGGCACAGCCAGAAGAGGACTGGCCACCCCACATAGCCTGGTTCCTCTCTAGGTTTCTTCCTAGGTATTGGCCTTTCTAGGGAGTTTTTCCTAGCCACCGTGCTTCTACACCTGCATTGCTTGCTGTTTGGGGTTTTAGGCTGGGTTTCTGTACAGCACTTTGAGATATCAGCTGATGTACGAAGGGCTATATAAATAAATTTGATTTGATTTGATTTGAACACTGAACAAATAAACAAAACAATAGGTGACGCTAATATGGATAGTGTAGCCAGGCAAATAAACATAGAACAAGAACCCACAAATACCCAAGGGAAAATGGCTACCTAAATATGGTCATTAATCAGAGGCAACGGTAAACAGCTGCTGCGGATTGAGAACCAATTCAGGCCACCATAGACATACATATACCTAGACCTACCCTAGACATACAAAACCCCTAGACAATACAAAAACTAACAAACCCACCCTCGTCACACCCTGACCTAACCAAAATAATAAGGAAAACAGAGATAACTAAGGTCAGGGCGTGACAGTACACCCCCCCCCCCCCAAAGGTGCGGACTCCCGACCGCAAACCTGAACTTATAGGGGAGGGTCCGGGTGGGCATCTACCCTCAGTGGCGGCTCTGGTTCTGGACGCCGCCCCCTACTCTTTACACTGATCCTTCCGTCTTTGTAGATCCGGACCGTGGATCTTCGCCGTTTGCCCCGGACCGGGGATTGTCGCTGGAGGCCCCAGGCTGGGGACCGTCGCTGGAGGCCCTGGGCTGGGGATTGTCGCTGGAGACTCCGGACTGTGGCCCGTCGTTGCAGGCTCCGGACTGTGGCCCGTTGTTGGAGGATCCGGACCGTGGCCCGTCGTTGGAGGTTCTGGACTGTGGCCCGTCGTTGGAGGTTCCGGACTGTGTACTGTCGCCGGAAGCTCTGGCCTGGGTAATGTCGCCGGAAGCTCTGGACTGGGTACTGTCGCCGGAAGCTCTGGACTGCCGAGTCGCACTGGATACCTGGTGCGTGGTGCCGGTACTGGTGGTACCGGGCTGGAGACACGCACCTCAGAGCGAGTGCGAGGAGCAGGCACAGGACGTACTGGACTCTGGAGGCGCACTGGAGGCCTGGTGTGTGGTGCCAGCACTGGTGGTACCGGGCCGGCACCACACCCTCATTAAATCACATAGCAACACAGTGTCTATTGAGTAAAGCTCTATAAAACACATGCTATCTTTCAAAAAGGAAAGAAACTCTGGCTAGCAGTCCTCTACAGCCAGACACAGTTGGACTTTTAATGAACTGTTAATGAAGTGCAAGAACATTGGGTTCTCCGGTTAGCTCTGCATTTGTTAGGCACAAGCACTTACACAGTTATCCTTTACGATTTATAGTTCCAAGACTTGTATAATGAATATATTCAACAACCAGTCAAATGCTTCTATTTTGATAGAGCTGTACAACAGCAAACTCCAATGATCTTATCGGATGCAGGAGCAGGACAATTGCGATAAAGTAAAAGGAAGGGCAAAAAACAAGTCACAATTCTTAAGTGTAAAGGTCACCAAAAGCCCCTGTGAGCTGTTTGCTCATCTATGTTAACTCAAAGTCCAGAGGGTGTTGAGAGGAAGTGCCCTTCAGCCGAAGGACAAGCGGAGATGAACATTACTCTGAATTAACTCAAGACAGCGAGGGCAGACATCTTAAACTGATGTCTAAACCCCAACTCCTCTACCCTGTAGGACTAACAATAACAATAGGAAAAAAGGAGTTGGGTTGCCAGAAACTCTCCTGTTGGAATCAAATCAAATCAAACTGTATTTGTCACATGTGCCGAATACAATAAGTGTAGACCTTACCGTGAAATGCTTACTTACACGCCCTTAACCAACAGTGCAGTTCAAGAAGAGTTAAGAAAATATTGACCAAATAAACTAAAGTTAAAAAAGTAACACAGCAACATAGCAATAACAAGGCTATATACAGGGGGGTAGCGGTACCGTGTCAGTGTGCGGGGGTACAGGTTAGAGGTAGGTAGGGGTGAAGTGACTATGCATAGATAATAAACAGCGAGTAGCAGTAGTGTACAAAACAAATGGGGGATGACCTTGATGACATTTTAAATGTATTGTCAAGGTTAAGACCTTGAACATGTCTACTAAATGTGTGATGTGAGGTTTAACTTCTCTTAAACCGAGAGTATAGGCTGATGAAACGGATAATGTTAACCAGAATTAAAGCAGACTGGGTTTGGGCAATTACAATACATAATGGATAGGATCTTGTTTTGTGTTTGTTTCAATGAGAGTGCAGCAGGAGGGATTGGACGGCCTCTTGGGGTTAAAATTCAAACTGGCTGACTTAAACTGGTATTCATATGATGTCTTTTAGGCCACTGCTCTTATGATGATATTACAGCGTTAGATTGTTTTTCTGCTGAGAAAGGACATTGTGCCTCACACAGCCTAGGTTTGAGATTAAACTTTGTGTGTGTGTGCGTTTTAACATAGCGAAATGTACATGTCGCTCAAACCTCGCAAAATATTTGTTCAACTTTGAAGGCCCAGTGCAGTCAAAAAAATATATGTTTCTGTGTTGTATACATATTTCCAAACTATGAGGTTGGATTAATACTGTGAAATTGTGAAAATTATGATAATGCCCTTTTAGTGTAAGAGCTGTTTGAAAAGACCGCCTGAAATTTTGGAGGGATGGAGTTTTGGCTTGCCTGGTGATGTACATTAAATTAGGTAATAGACCAATAAGACGTCTGCCAATAAGAGTTAGTTTTCAGTTTTCACTCCCCACTCAGACCACTCCCAGACAGTCATAGCAAAATTCTTTCTTGAGAAATGTCTCTTTGTTAAGAAGAACATTTTTATTTAAAACAATCACAGTCAGGTAGATTACAAGATCAAAATTATGTGGACACCTGCTCGTCATGGGTATTAATATGACGGCTTTCAGTCTCTCGATGTGCAAAACTGATAGAGACATACCCCAAGCGACTTACAGCTGTAATCGCAGCAAACGGTGGCGCTACAAAGTATTAACTTAAGGGGGCTGAATAATTTTGCACGGCCAATTTTTCAGTTTTTGATTTGTTAAAAAAGTTTGAAATATCCAATAAATGTCGTTCCACTTCATGATTGTGTCGCACTTGTTGTTGATTCTTCACAAAAAAATACAGTTTTATATCTTTATGTTTGAAGCCTGAAATGTGGCAAAAGGTCGCAAAGTTCAAGGGGGCCGAATACTTTCGCAAGGCACTGTACTACTCCCTTTACAGAACAGAGCAAACGGGCTCTAACTAGAATAGAAAGAGGAGTGGGAGGCCCTGGTGCACAACTGAGCAAGAGGACAAGTACATTAGAGTGTCTAGCTAGTCCTCAACTGGCAGCTTCATTAAATAGTACCCGCAAAACACCAGTCTCAACGCCAACAGTGAAGAGGCGACTCCGGGATGCTGGCCTTCTAGGCAGAGTTCCTCTGTCCAGTGTCTGTGTTCTTTTGCCCATTTTAACCTTTTATTTTTATTGACCAGTCTGAGATATGGCTTTTTCTTTGCAACTCTGCCTAAAACGCCAGCATCCCGGAGTTGCCTTTTCACTCTTCAAGGAAATGTCTAAGTGACCCCAAACTTTTGAACGGTAGTGTAGCTCTGGTCTAACTTTAAGCCAACTCTCAGAAGTTCAAAGACAATTTAGATAATTTAGATAATGCATATCATAACAAGATGCCCAGTGCTTCAAGTCAAGCCTCCTCCTTCACCTGCAAAATTGAGGTGGCTTCTCGTGCCCTACACTTGTCTGTCTAATGCATGTAAACAACAAAAGCTGCTCTTTCCGCACTGATTGGTAAAGTAATTTGATGTTGAGCTAAATGTACAAAAATCTTGATTTCAGAGGTTTAAAAAGGAACAGCGAGGAACGATATTAAATATTTTTGGGGGTTCGACTGCTTCAGAACTTTATTTTGCTGGTCGCAACAGTGGGATGGAATAAAAAAATAATAATTCATAATACTCGATACAGACACATCTATTTGATACTCAGAGGCTATTCAATGCTTGTTTTATGTATGATTTGGTACTCGTCCTAGCCAACGTTTGCATATAATTTTCAACTGTGCACATTATAGGTTTTTCTTGAAAAAGTACACAGTAAGTTAATCATCAAAGACTGTAGCAGCAAGTGCCAGACTTTGTTAACCCTCTTCTGGGTCCTCGCAATATGCAAGTTATTTATATTTGACAAGTGAGATTAGCCCTTTTCTTCTGCTTCTGCAAACTGTCGGAAGACAACTTGCTTGCAGTCAAAGACATCTGCTTCATACTCTCTCTAATTGTCTCACTGATGAACATGCAGCACAGTCATCACCCTGCCTTCTCTGCAAGCTGTCTTCCTACCACCTGACACCAACCCCACACTGCACCTGACAGAGAGAGGACTGCAGATGTAGGGTGGACTGAGGCCCACAGGCTCTTTCCACCGTACAGCCTGTACTATGGGGAGCACCTCCTTCTTATCGCTTCTAACTCCCTGCTCTTGCCTCAGGCTGCAGAGCCTTCAGAGGCACCTGGGCCATGCTTAGCCTTACCCTCTGACCTGCCTGTCAGCCAGAGTATGTGCGGCATGAAGGGAAAAGGAGAGTTTGAGGAGAGAGAGGAAATGTTGTCCTGGATAAGTGGTAAATGTTCTGGTTCAGTCACCCCCAGGAAGAATCATCGTGGAGGGTTGGTGGCTGGTGGGGGTGCAGGTGGTTCAGTGACAGTCACACTTCCTAATCATACTCCCTAATCAGTCAACTCTATATTTTGTCAACTCCGTACTGCGTCATATCTGTACTTTTCAGTGTTTCTCAACCTCTGATCCTTACACTGTCTGAGAAGAGTAACACGCTGTTTTAATGGCTGAGCAGCTCTATAAACTGAATAAATAAGGACTGTTTTTCCAGTTTGTTGTCTGTGTTAATCAAAGCCTCAGCTTGAATGTTACGGATTGACCCTGACACTAGTCTCTGTGGATGAGAGCACAGCTTTGAGCCAGAGAGCAGGTGATCTAATTCAAAATGACAGAGGTCCATAGCCTTTTAAAAACAGATGGACCTTTGGTTTAATGGAGGTCATTATTCAGACGTACTGTAGTTGATTTTCAGGTGCTGCCTGTATGTGGTACTGCTTTTATATGTTTCATTTCTCATTGGTTATTGAGGTTGTAAGTTCTGTCTCATACACTTTGCATACCTTATTGCAATCTGCTCTTTATACTGTATTATATGCATCTAAAATGTTATGATTAATCTTGAGGATTGAATATGATATCCTTCACTGTTTGAAAGATGCATGCTTATTTATAATGTAATGATAATCTGCCTGTGTTTTGGATTTTCAAGCATCCACACCTACAGAATTTCAATAAGAATTTCAATTAATTATTTACCTTAAAGGGATACTTCGGAATGTTAGCAATGTTAGCAATGAGGACCTTTATCTACCTCCCCAGAGTCAGATGAACTCGTTGATACCATTTTTATGACAGATGAAGGAAATTAGAGGTAGTTTTGCGAGTCAATGCTAATTAGTGTTAGTGCATTGACTGGACGTCTATGGGTATCTGCTAGCATGGTGTTAGTTCCTTTACATTTTGAATTTATGTTTAAATTAAATGGAGGTAAAACTGAAAAAGTTACAAATATACTGAACAAAAATATAAACGCAACATGCAACAATTTACACATCATTAAAGGAGATCAGTAAATGCATTCATTAGGCCCTAATCTATGGATTTCACATGACTGGGAATACAGATATGCATCTGTTGGTCACAGATACCTTAAAAAACAGTTTGGGTGTGAATCAGAAAACCACTTAATATCTGGTGTGACCACCATTTGCCTCATGCAGTGTGACACATCTCCTTCACATAAAGTTGACCAGGCTGTTGATTGTGTCCTGTGGAATGTTGTTCCACTCCTCTTCAATGGCTGTGCGAAGCTGCTGGATATTAGTGGAAACTGGAAAACGCTGTCGTCCACGCTGATCCAGAGGATTCCAAACATGCTCAATGCGTGATATGTCTGGTGACTATGCAGGCCATGGAAGTACTGGGCCATTTGCAGCTTCCAGGAATTGTGTACAGGTCCTTGCGGCATGGGGCTGTGCATTATCATACTGAAACATGAGGTGATGGCGTCGGATGAATGGCACGACAATGGGCCTCAGGATCTCGTTGCGGAATCTCTGCGCATTCAAATTTGCCATCGATAAAATGCAATTTTGTTTAAAACAACAACAAAAAAATTTACATAAAAGTTTCTGGCAATAGCTTGGGTGGACATTTCTGCAGTCATCATAGCAATTGCAAGCTCCCTTAAAACGTAAGACATCTGTGGCATTGCGTTGTGTGACAAAACTTCACAATTTAGATCCCCAGCACAAGGTCCACTTGTGTAATGATCATGCTGTTTAATCAGATACTTGATATGCCACACCTGAAAGGTGGATGGATTATCTTGGCAACGGAGAAATGCTCACTAACAGGGATGTCAACAAATTTGTGCACAAAACTTGAGAGAAATAAACTTTTTTACCATATGGAACATTTCTGGGATCTTTTATTTCAGCTCATGAAACATGGGACCAACACTTTACATGTTGTGTATTTGGCCAAATATACCTTTGGGCCACATTTTGGACGAAAATTATATTTAAAAAAATATTAACCTCTAAGTGAGTCATTACTTTCACCATTAATTCTCATACATTGCCACATATAAATAAGTCTTACTATGTCTGCTGACAGAACTCTCAAAACATGCATAAATTATTAGCAGACTCACTCCAAATCCAGGGGGGCTCTGATATTTGGAGCAAAGGCTAGAACATGGATCACCATAGTCTCCAGTGAGCTCATTACTCCCACCAAAAGGGTAGGACTTTTATGGAGGCAGAAAGGAGATTAACAGATGATGATGATTTTCAGAAGTGCATTTTTTAAATGTAGGCCTATATCCCAAGAATCAAAATGTTCATATACAGTAATACCATTGTTTCATTCTCATAATCTGCAATTCCCTGCTCTAGAAGAACGAAGATTATGCTGTGTAAAGTGAATTCACAAAATGGCAGTTTTTCAAAAACCATTGCATTTTGTATCTAATCATATAATAGTGCATGTACCGGTGTCACAGAGTGAGAACACACATGAGTTTGCACAAAACTGCCAGGACCTCGGATCAATGGAGATCAAGTTTTTTAATCCTGTATCTCTCAACACATTCACGAAAATGGTCATGGCCTCTAAACCTTCCAGCTGCCTACTGGACCCTATTCCAACTAAACTACTGAAAGAGCTACTCCACGTTCTCGGACCTCCTACAGTATGTTGAACATAATAAACGGCTCCCTATCCGGTGGATGTGTACCAAACTCACAAAAAAATTGTTAGTATTCTACAACGGTTTGGTCAAAACAAGAATTGTGATTGGTTGAGACATGTTCTAAATCATGAATTAGCATCATTATTATGAATATATAGAAAGAAATATCAATAGAAAAACAGGTCAACTTATAAATGAAAATGCAGCTGCTTTGCTGTTATTCTAGCTGCACGGTTTGACTTGACTGTGTTAGCCGTAGCTGGGTAGCTAGCAAGCAAGCGATAAGAGCATTGCCAGCCTGAATGGCAATGGACATTTAGAACGAACGACAGGGTCGCGTCCATAGACATAGAACAAAAAGACTTCACGATTTCTCTGGTAACCTAACTGATAGAATGAACAGACATCCGGCTTGGCTAGCAACCATAGATGTGTCGGGACTAGGCCAATATTTTTGCATGATGAAATTAAATGATGAAAGGGATGAAATAGTAGCCTATGCATACATTTTTTAACTCAAGGTTGTGAAAAATTACTTTTTTAGCATGGCTGTGCTGATCCACGGTGCTTGGTTCCACCTCATACCTATGACCGCAGCATAGCCATGCTAAAAACGTTGTTTAGCACACCCTCTCCTCTCGTGTCCAATAGCTTTAAAATAGCCTTTACTGAAAAAGCCAAACCTTGGCCCGGAAATGGTAAAAAAAACAATCGGCCTACAGTATCAGTCAAAGGTTTGGACACACCTACTCATTCAAAGGTTTTTCTTTATTTTTGACTATTTTCCATATTGTAGAATAATAGTGAAGACATCAACATTATGAAATAACACCTTTGGAATCATGGAGTAACCCAAAAAATGTCAAACAAATCTAAAGATATTTGAGATTCTTAAAAGTAGCTACCCTTTGCCTTGATGGCAGCTTTGTACACTCTTGGCATTCTCTCAACTAGATATATAACGTAGTCACCTGGAATGCATTTCAATTAACAGGCGTGCCTTGTTAAAAGTTAATTTATGGAATTTCATTCCTTCTTAATGCATTTGAGACAATCAGTTATGTTGTGACAAGGTAGGGGTGGTATACAAAATATATTTGGTAAAATACCAAGTCCATATTACGGCAAAAACAGCTCAAAAAAGCAAAGAGAAATGAGAGTCCATCATTACTTTAAGACATGAATGTCAGTCAATGCGGAACATTTCAAGAATGTTGCAGTCGCAAAAAACATCAAGAGCTATGATGAAACTGGCTCTCATGAGGACCGCCATATGAAAGGCCCAGGGTTACCTCTGATGCAGAGGATAAGTTCATTAGAGTTACCAGACGAAATTGCCGCCCAAATAAATGCTTCACAGAGTTCAAGTAACAGACACATCTCAACATCAACTGTTCAGAGGAGACTGCGTGAATCAGGCGTGAACCAATAAGAAGAAGAGACTTGCTTGGGCCAAGAAACACGAGCAATGGACATTAGACTGGTGGAAATCTGTCTCTTTTGGTTTGATTAGTCCACATTTGAGAAGTTTGGTTCTAACCCCTGTGTCCTTGTGAGGCGCAGAGTAGGTGAAGGGATGATCTCTGCATGTGTGGTTCCCACCATGAAGCATGGAGGAGGAGGTGTGATGGTGTGGGGGTGCTTTACTGGTGACACTGTCTGTGATTTATTTAGAATTCAAGGCACACTTAATCAGCATGGCTACCACAGAATTCTACAGCGATACGCCATCCCATCTTGGTTTGCACTTAGTGGGACTATCATATGTTTTTCAACAGGACAATGACCCAACACCCCTCCAAACTGTGTAAGGGCTATTCCAGGTGAAGCTGGTTGAGAGAATGCCAAGTGTGTACAAAGCTGTCATCAAGGCAAAGGGTGACTCTTTTGAAGAATCTCAAATATATTTTGATTTGTTTAACACTTTTTGGTTACTACATGATTCCATATGTGTAATTTCATAGTTTTGATGTCTTCACTATTATTCTACAATGTAGACATTTTTCAAAAATAAAGAAAAATCCTTGAATTAGTGGGTGTCCAAACTTTTGATTGGTACTGTATATCGAATCTTCCATTCCTCTCAAAGATTTTTGAATTGAAATTGTCTATCCTGGAAGCCTGGGTTTCAGACATTAGGAAGTGGATGTCGGCAAATGTTTTACTTTTAAACTCGGTCAAAACAGAGATGCTAGTTCTAGGTTGCTGTTTGATCTGACAACTAATCTTGATGGTTTTACAGATCATCTCAAATGAAATTGTGAATGACTTTTGTGTTACTCTGGACACTGATCTCTCTTTTGACAAACTTTCAAAAATAGTTCATGAGCACCTTATTTCCATCTTCGTAACATTGCAAAAATCGGAAACATTTTGTCCAAAAATCATGCAGAAAAGCTAATCCATGCTTTTGTCACTTCAAGACTAGACAACTGCAATGCTCTACTCTCCAGCTACCCAGATAAAGCACTAAATAAAGTTCAGCTAGTGATAAATATGGCAGCTAGACTCTTGACTAGAACCAAACAATTCCCTGTTAAGGCTAAGGCGGAATCCGATGTTTTATTGCTAATCTATAAAGTGTGTGTGTGTGTGTGTGTGTGTGTGTGTGTGTGTGTGTGTGTGTGTGGGTGGACTTGCTACTACCTATCTTGACAATTTGGTTCTGCCGTACATACCTACACGCACGCTACGGTCACAAGACGCAGGCCTCCTTATTTTTCTATGAATTTCTAAGCAAACAGCTGGAGGCAGGGCTTTCTCCTATAAAGATACATTTTTATGGAATGGTCTGCCGACCCATGTGAGAGACGGACTCGGTCTCGACCTTTAATTCTTTACTTAAGACTCTTCTCTTCAGTAGGTCCTATGATTGAGTGTAGTCCGGCCAAGGGGTGAGAAGGTGAATGGCAAGGCACTGGAGTGATGAACCCCCCTTGCTGTCTCTGCCTGGCCGTTTCCCCTCTCTTCACAGGGATTGTCTGCCTCTGACCCAATTGTGGGGACTGAAGCCCTGGCTTGCTAGTGCTCTCCCATGCCATCCCTAGGAGGGGTGCATCACGTCGTGCCAGGCTTTTTCTCTATACTCGATTTGAGTGAGTTGATCTTCCTGTCCGGTTTTGTGCCCCCTCAGGCTTATGCGGTGGGGGAGATGTTACTGGGCTATACGCCGCCTTGTCTCACGGTAGTAAGTTGGTGGTCTGTTAAAATCCCTCTGGTGGTGTGAGGGCTGTGCTTTGGCAAAGTGGGAGGGGTTATATCCTGCCGGGTTGGCCCTGTCAGGGTGTATTGTCGGACGAGCCCACAGTGTTCCCTGACCCTTCCCGTCTCAGTCTCCAGTATCTATGCTGCAATAGTCTTTTATGCAGAGGGGCTAGGGTCAGTCTGTCTAATTTGGTGTAATTCTCCTGTCTTATCTGGTGTACTGTGTGGTCTTAAGTATTGTTAGGTTCTAAGTTCTGGAACAAATCCAGACAGACCCCAAAGGAAGCTCAAAATAGATTTATTACACCCAACAGGATGTAGCGGCTGCATAGCACAACATACAAGTCACTTAAGCACATATTTATACCTCCTTGTATGTCTTAAGATAAACAATCAGTCTCTGTTGCTGGGCAGGAACTGAGTCTGTTCCTCTTATTGGTACTGTCGTGGCCCAGCCTGAGCCCAGAACCTTTATGGGCAGGGATGTGTGTGTGTGTGTGTGTGTGTGTGTGTGTGTGTGTGTGTGTGTGTGTGTGTGTGTGTGTGTGTGTGTGTGTGTGTGTGTGTGTGTGTGTGTGTGTGTGTGTGTGTGTGTGTGTGTGTGTGTGTGTGTGTGAGAGACAAGACTTCAGTTAGAGTGTTATTGGGTGGGCCCCTCTCTCAGAGGTTTATTCCCTCTTCAACTGTTGTCCTCACCTCAACCTCGATGTTGAGTTCCACATCTGTCCTTACTCTAGTTCCACAGAGACTATCCTAGCTAACCAGGAACTGACACTTGACTGTTTCCTTCTACCTACTTCCTTAGCAATATGAATATACAAAAATGCAAGAACATGTCTGGAAAGACAGACACTTGCTGTACTTCCCGTTGTCACTGCAATAACACACACACAAGCTCCAACATCCTAACCAATAACAAGTTGATACTACTAATAAGCTGTTTATGCAGTTATAAACAGGCTCATTATGTAATTAAAACAAGCTCAAGTCACACAGTCTCCAACAGTATGCACCCTCTAATTCTCCAATCTCTCTCTCTCGCTCTCTCTCCCTAGGGCCATGCATCAAGACTACCTGGCCTGACGACTCCTGGCTGTCCCCGTCCCCAGTTCACCTGGTCGTGCTGCTGATCCAGTTTCTGCTGTTCTGCCTGCGGCTATGGAACCCTGACCTATTCAACATGCAACCTTGTTCCAGGCCTGCTGTTTTGACCCGCTCTCTCACTCTCTCTCTCTAAAAAGCCTTGGTTTCATGCATGTCAACATCAGAAGCCTCCTCCCTAAGTTTGTTTTACTCACTGCTTTAGCACACTCTGCTAACCCTGATGTCCTTGCCGTGTCTGAATCCTGGCTCAGGAAGGCCACCAAAAATTCTGAGATTTCCATACCCAATTATAACATTTTCCGTCAAGATAGAACTGCCAAAGGGGGAGGAGTTGCAGTCTACTGCAGAGATAGCCTGCAAAGTAATGTCATACTTTCCAGGTCCATACCCAAACAGTTCGAACTACTAATTTTGAAAATTACTCTCTCCAGAAATAAGTCTCTCACTGTTGCCGCCTGCTACTGACCCCCCTCAGCTCCCAGCTGTGCCCTGGACACCATTTGTGAATTGATCGCCCCCGATCTAGCTTCAGAGTTTGTTCTGTTAGGTGACCTAAACTGGGATATGCTTAACACCCCGGCAGTCCTACAATCTAAGCTAGATGCCCTCAATCTCACACAAATCATCAAGGAACCCACCAGGTACAACCCTAAATCTGTAAACAAGGGCACCCTCATAGACGTCATCCTGACCAACTGGCCCTCCAAATACACCTCCGCTGTCTTCAACCAGGATCTCAGCGATCACTGCCTCATTGCCTGTATCTTCTACGGAGCCGCAGTCAAACGACCACCCCTCATCACTGTCAAACGCTCCCTAAAACACTTCTGTGAGCAAGCCTTCCTAATCGACCTGGCCCGGCTATCCTGGAAGGACATTGACCTCATCCCGTCAGTTGAGGATGCCTGGTCATTCTTTAAAAGTAACTTCCTCACCATTTTAGATAGGCATGCTCCGTTCAAAAAATGCAGAACTAAGAACAGATATAGCCCTTGGTTCACTCCAGACCTGAATGCCCTCAACCAGCACAAAAGCATCCTGTGGCGGACTGCAATAGCATTGAATAGTCCCCGCGATATGCAACTGTTCAGGGAAGTCAGGAACCAATACACGCAGTCAGTCAGGAAAGCTAAGGCCAGCTTCTTTAGGCAGATGTTTGCATCCTGTAGCTCCAACTCCAAAAAATTCTGAGACACTGTGAAGTCCATGGAGAACAAGAGCACCTCCTCCCAGCTGCCCACTGCACTGAGGCTAGGTAACACGGTCACCCCCGATAAACCCATGATTATCGAAAACTTCAACAAGCATTTCTCAACGGCTGGCCATGCCTTCCGCCTGGCTACTCCAACCTCGGCCAACAGCTCCGCCCCCCCCGCAGCTACTCGCCCAAGCCTCTCCAGGTTCTCCTTTACCCAAATCCAGATAGCAGATGTTCTGAAAGAGCTGCAAAACCTGGACCCGTACAAATCAGCTGGGCTTGACAATCTGGACCCTCTATTTCTGAAACTATCCGCCGCCATTGTCGCAACCCCTATTACCAGCCTGTTCAACCTCTCTTTCATATCATCTGAGATCCCCAAGGATTGGAAAGCTGCCGCAGTCATCCCCCTCTTCAAAGGGGGAGACACCCTGGACCCAAACTGTTACAGACCTATATCCATCCTGCCCTGCCTATCTAAGGTCTTCGAAAGCCAAGTCAACAAACAGGTCACTGACCATCTCGAATCCCACCGTACCTTCTCCGCTGTGCAATCTGGTTTCCGAGCCGGTCACTGGTGCACCTCGGCCACCCTCAAGGTACTAAACGATATCATAACCGCCATCGATAAAAGACAGTACTGTGCAGCCGTCTTCATCGACCTTGCCAAGGCTTTCGACTCTGTCAATCACCATATTCTTATCGGCAGACTCAGTAGCCTCGGTTTTTCGGATGACTGCCTTGCCTGGTTCACCAATTACTTTGCAGACAGAGTTCAGTGTGTCAAATCGGAGGGCATGCTGTCCGGTCCTCTGGCTGTCTCTATGGGAGTGCCACAGAGTTCAATCCTCGGGCCGACTCTTTTCTCTGTATATATCAATGATGTTGCTCTTGCTGCGGGCGATTCCCTGATCCACCTCTACACAGACGACCCCATTCTATATACTTCCGGCCCGTCCTTGGACACTGTGCTATCTAACCTCCAAACGAGCTTCAATGCCATACAACACTCCTTCCGTGGCCTCCAACTGCTCTTAAACGCTAGTAAAACCAAATGCATGCTTTTCAACCATTCGCTGCCTGCACCCGCACGCCTGACCAGCATCACCACCCTGGATGGTTCCGACCTTGAATATGTGGACATCTATAAGTACCTAGGTGTCTGGCTAGACTGTAAACTCTCCTTCCAGACTCATATCAAACATCTCCAATCGAAAATCAAATCAAGAGTCGGCTTTCTATTCCGCAACAAAGCCTCCTTCACTCCGCAGCCAAACTTACCCTAGTAAAAGTGACTATCCTACCAATCCTCGACTTCGGCGATGTCATCTACAAAATTGCTTCCAACACTCTACTCAGCAAACTGGATGCAGTTTATCACAGTGCCATCCGTTTTGTCACTAAAGCACCTTATACCACCCACCACTGCGACTTGTATGCTCTAGTCGGCTGGCCCTCGCTACATATTCGTCGCCAGACCCACTGGCTCCAGGTCATCTACAAGTCCATGCTAGGTAAAGCTCCGCCTTATCTAAGTTCACTGGTCACGATGGCAACACCTTCCGTAGCACGCGCTCCAGCAGGTGTATCTCACTGATCATCCCTAAAGCCAACACCTCATTTGGCCGCCTTTCGTTCGAGTTCTCTGCTGCCTGTGACTGGAACGAATTGCAAAAATCGCTGAAGTTGGAGACTTTTATCTCCCTCACCAACTTCAAACATCTGCTATCTGAGCAGCTAACCGATCGCTGCAACTGTACATAGTCTATCAGTAAATAGCCCACCCATTTTTACCTACCTCATCCCCATACTGTTTTTATTTACTTTTCTGCTCTTTTGCACACCAATATCTCTACCTGTACATGACCATCTGATCATTTATCACTCCAGTGTTAATCTGCAAAATTGTAATTATTCGCCTACCTCCTCATGCCTTTTGCACACAATGTATATAGACTCCCCTTTTTTTCTACTGTGTTATTGACTTGTTAATTGTTTACTCCATGTGTAACTCTGTGTTGTCTGTTCACACTGCTATGCTTTATCTTGGCCAGGTCGCAGTTGCAAATGAGAACTTGTTCTCAACTAGCCTACCTGGTTAAATAAAAAAATAAAAAATACCGCATCTGCTGTCTCAAACTCTGTATGATCGGCTATGAAAAGCCAACTGAGATTTACTTCTAAGGTGCTGTGCCGTTACACCGTCTATAACCACTGTGGTTATTATTTGTGATTAACGTTTCAACATCTTGAAGAACGATTTTGCCTTAATGGCCATGTACTCTTATAATCTCCACCGTGCACAGCCCTTAGAGCCTGGTTCTTCTCTAGGTTTCTTCCTAGGTTCCTGCCTTTCTAGAGAGTTTTTCCTAGTGTTGGAATCAGAAAAACTTTGACCATTGAGATATTAAATAAATGATAGGAAAGAAGCATAGAATCAAAGGAGTGAAAGAGACTGGGTTTTATGTTAACTTCTGACATAAAACCCAGTCTCTTTCACTCCTTTGATTCTATGCTTCTTTCCTATCATTTATCATCATCATGATTCTCTGAAGAAAGACAGATGTCTTTGGAATGTGTTGGGTGGACGGGAGGAGCAACGTGTTGATATAGACGAGACAGATGGACATCTGTGGATTAGGTGAAGGAGGGGTTGAGGTCAGGAGGTGAGGTCAGATTCCCTTAAGGGAGTAATAAGGGTTTAATATCTTGTTACCCTCTTCCTGTAGAACCATACGTTGTAAGGATTGAGAGAAGGAGGAGTGTCTTAAGTGGGATGCATATAACTATGATGGTGAGAAAAAAATTATGTCTGAATTACAGCTGTACAGATCCTTTGTTACTTACTCTGAAAAATAAGAACCTAACAGATGGCGTTGTCGGCAGGATTCATCCCGATTTGTAGTCAAACGAAAGAGTCCAGATCAGTGGAGTAGAGCTGGCAAAAAACAAGGTAGGCTAGTTCCTATATCTGTTTCCACTCATTTTGACATCTTGGGAGATGAGAATCGTTGGCTGAACTAATTATGAGATGCGGACCTGGAGAGCCTAAGTTTAATTCTATAGGCCCATTGTGTAATGACCGGTCGTAGCTTTGTGGTATATGCTAAGTAATGCTAAGTATGCTAAGTAAGTCCCGAGCAGGATAGATCCTGTGGAGGGTATGTCTTATAGCTAGTAAGTCCCGAGCAGAATAGATCTGTGGAGGGTAAATCTCATAAGTCCTGAGCAGGATAGTTCCTGTGAGGGTAGAATCTCATAGAAGAGAAGGGAAGTCCTGAACAGGGTAGTCCTGTGGAGAGTAAAACAATAGTGTAACGGTATATAGACCCATAAGAAGGACAAAAGGCCCAGTCGTAGTGGCCGTGAGAGCGCAGGGTGTGAGTGTGTGTTTTGTGACCTGTTGAGGGAGTGAACCATGGCAGATTATGTGGGAATTGGAAGAGAAGTGTGAATAATTTTGGTGATGTGTGTTATCAATAATAGCAATATTGGAGGAATCCATTAAATCATCCGTATTCTCAAGTAATAGGTTCGCAGACGTTTATGGTATAAGTTCTAATACAATGTATTAAGTGCTGTGACCAATTAATTATTATCCCGTGAAGTGTGTAATGCTATAGAAAATAGTTAATAG
This sequence comes from Oncorhynchus kisutch, assembly GCF_002021735.2. Classification (NCBI taxonomy): domain Eukaryota; kingdom Metazoa; phylum Chordata; class Actinopteri; order Salmoniformes; family Salmonidae; genus Oncorhynchus; species Oncorhynchus kisutch. Next base: position 23,571,608 of record NC_034200.2, read on the forward strand.
AAGGTGTGTATTATAGACGGGAGTGAAGGAATCTAAAATACCCTGAACACCGTCGGGAGAGTTTAGGGAATAATAACTATTGATATGGCGACAAACGGACCCATTTCTCCCTGTAATATAGAGCTAGCAGATTTTTATAAAGCCATGGAGGAGCTAAAAGAAGTGCACAAGCATTCTACCAATTTGACTGGAATATGGGAAAAATGTTGTCAATTTTATAAAATTGGACAACATTTTCCTGCTGACGGAGAATTCAAATCTAATAAAGATTTCAGGGAGGCAATTATGACTTGGCATAAAGACATAAAACCAGAATCAAAAGCTCAATATACCAGTGTTTTGATGTCAGCATTCTATCAACAGAAAATGCATCACGATAAACTCAGAATGAGTACAAGTAAACTACTACAGAAGGACTGGGAACAGGAGTGTACTGATAGAATTTGCACTTCTGCTTTGATGGCAGGTTTGAACCCTGTGATCAAAACGGTAATTGCGCGGTTACTAGATTTAATTCAAGACAAGGTTTTGAGAGTGGAATATAACTCCGCTCAACTCGCAGACTTGCGAGGGGTTAATAGGGCCATAGAGAAATCCACTAACTATAGTTTCAATGTCCAGGATAAAACTAAGAAACGTAGTGAAAAAACATCAAAGCATTAGGGGATAGCTCCCTGTTTTAGATGTGGGACTATCGGGCATTGGAAGAATGAGTGTAAGGTGATACTGGAACCTAATGCATTAGCAGGAAATGCCGCTAGACAAGAGTTATCTTTTTCAAAAGAGCAACAACTAATCGTTTTGAGATGAGCAAGTATGGAACTTTCACCTAGCGGTGTATAGTCTCGGTTCGATCGATACGTGGTTCATAGAGATTACAGTTTCTATGTGATGGAAGAAGTATGTTCACGTTTTACCTAACTTTTAGTAGAGTACCGATGGGATAAACAAATAGTCTCACTTGGCATCATTTTGCATTGAAACCATCATTAAAAGGGTATCAATTGTAGGTTCTGTGTTGGTACAATACGTGGATGATTTGTTATTAGCGTCAAAAGACAAAGAAACTAATATGCGAGACCGCACCACATTGGTAGACAATCTATCCCATGAGAGGATAGAGTGGAATCAAGAGTGTGAAGGAGCGTTTGTCGAGTTAAAGAAGCAATTGTGTCAAGTGCCAGCATTGGGATTGCCAAACATAAAATTATCTTTAAAAAAAAATGTTTGTAGCGCGATGGTTACGAAAAAAGGGCCAAGAGGAATGCCACCGTACCTTAGGGCTGTACAGGCGACAGAAACGGTGTTACATAACACGGCTTCCATTACAATGGGCCAAAAAGTAGATTTGTATGTTACACACGCAGTAGCAACCATAGTGGACAGCACGAAAGCACATGTTACTAGTGCAAGATGAACAAACTGGGAGTTAACGTTAAATGGGGAAAACTTACAAATGAATAAGGGGAGGGTGAATCGCATACATGTGACCCAGATCAGATTACTCCAAAACCTAGGCCTGATTTGCAAGAAACAGCATTGGAATCGGGAAAATATTGTATACACTTGGCTAGTTACATGAACACAGAAGGGAAGAGTAATGGGCATTTGGAGTAGTTCATGATTTGGGTACATTGTGGTCACAACGGGGCATGTTAACAGTGACAGGAACAGCAATAAAAAAAATGGTCTGGAGGTAGAGGCATTATCAGAAGCATGTCAGTTACCCAGTAAATGAACAGTCGTGAAATGTGAAGCTCATACTAGTCATACAGATAAAATCGCCATAGGTAATCGTAAAGCAGATGAAATGGCTAAGGCGGCTGCCTTGGTGAGAGAAAGTGTTAGTGAACCACATGTAAATATTGCAGATTCCTTACGATGAGAAATTGGCTAAATTTGCCACAGGAAAATGTGTTTTGGGTTGAAGATTCCATCCTTGCAGGAGAATGGAAATGTTTTGAAGAGGTAGGTAAAATGGTTTCCGAAGGACAGGGAAAGAAATGGAGAAGAAACATTTTAATGGTCTCGAAAGCCCTGTATACTAAAAATTCCTAATGAGAAATGATCAACCACATTAGAAATTAACGGAACAGGGTGATTTCATGAGAAAATTCATGAGAAACACCATTCTCTATCGAAATTGTACCATTCATTTAGGATATTATTATTTTTTTCGGTAGGGAGTTATAAGAGTTGTAATTCTAAGTTGATTCGTTTTTCAAATGTGTTTATTTTCGATATAACATGTGTATTTTTAAGCAGGAAAATGACCAGTTCTCTGAGGTCCTGGTCTTTGGGTACTTATACAGTGGTCCTGTGTTCAGGCTGCAAATAGAAAGGAAAATATATGTTAATAATGGATGACAGTTACTTCAAATGGATTGTGATATATGTACTGCTGATTTCATGTTGTGTTTTTGTTTTGATACAAATTTCACCAATTTGGGATCCTGGAGTGGGAATTCTGCGAGGGGTTAGGATGCTAACTTCATAATCTAGTAACTCTTCCGAGAGATCGCCAGTAGAATATCGCCAGTAGAATAAGGGAGTATGGACACATTTTGAAAATGGTTTTAGCAGTAACATTATGTTATGACATTTGTCTTAGAGATGTTATTAAGAAAAGGTTAATGTCATAATTCGTCATATATTGTCACTGTTTGTCTGGTTTCCTGAAACAGAAATGTATTGAACTTAACTGTTGTTATGATCAGAGTTTTTTTTTTAGGTTATCATGGAAGGTGACGTCAGATCGTGTCTTAATGCATGGAAGGAATCATTTGACCATAGACAGTGTGTGTAGACCTCAAAACCCTCCCTAACAGGCTGAAGAAAGAGCGACAAAGGCGTGCAATGAGAGAAACAGTGACTTTTACCACTCCTATCTGAGTCTGAGCCATAAAACCAGGGCCGGGGTGCTGAGAGCGTGTGTGGAGTGAGCGTGGAGAGAGAACAAGCTCAGGTGAGAGACTTGTGTATGTGGGAGAAACGGAAGTATCTACTTGGATATTAATATCGGGACATTATCAAGGGCCATGAAATGTGATAGGCAAAAGTTACATGTGCCGTTGGGAAAATGAACGTTCAAAAAAGCCATCCGGCGCCGACAGAGATGGCCGCCTCGCTTCGCGTTCCTAGGAAACTATGCAGTTTTTTGTTTTTTTACGTGTTATTTCTTACATTAGTACCCCAGGTCATCCTAGGTTTCATTACATACAGTCGAGAAGAACTACTGAATATAAGATCAGCGTCAACTCACCATCAGTACGACCAAGAATATGTTTTTCGCGACGCGGATCCTGTGTTCTGCCTCTCAAAGAGGACAACGGAATGGATCCCATGCAGCGACCCAAAAAAACGACTCCGAAAAAGAGGGAAACGAGGCGGTCTTCTGGTCAGACTCCGGAGACGGGCACATCGTGCACCACTCCCTAGCATTCTTCTCGCCAATGTCCAGTCTCTTGACAACAAGGTTGATGAAATCCGAGCAAGGGTAGCATTCCAGAGGGACATCAGAGACTGTAACGTTCTTTGCTTCACGGAAACATGGCTCACTGGAGAGACGCTATCAGAGGCGGTGCAGCCAGCGGGTTTCTCCACGCATCGCGCCGACAGAAACAAACATCTTTCTGGTAAGAAGAGGGGCGGGGGCGTATGCCTTATGGCTAACGAGACATGGTGTGATGAAAGAAACATACAGGAACTCAAATCCTTCTGTTCACCTGATTTAGAATTCCTCACAATCAAATGTAGACCGCATTATCTACCAAGAGAATTCTCTTCGATTATAATCACAGCCGTATATATCCCCCCCAAGCAGACACATCGATGGCTCTGAACGAACTTTATTTGACTCTTTGCAAACTGGAATCCATTTATCCGGAGGCTGCATTCATTGTAGCTGGGGATTTTAACAAGGCTAATCTGAAAACAAGACTCCCTAAATTTTATCAGCATATTGATTGCGCGCGCATCCAGGGGTGGAAAAACCTTGGTTAATTGTTACTCTAACTTCTGCGACGCATATAAGGCCCGCCCTCCTTTCGGAAAAGCTGACCACGACTCCATTTTGTTGATCCCTGCCTACAGACAGAAACTAAAACAAGAGGCTCCCACGCTGAGGTCTGTCCAACGCTGGTCCGACCAAGCTGACTCCACACTCCAAGACTGCTTCCATCACGTGGACTGGGATATGTTTCGTATTGCGTCAGACGACAAAATTGACGAATATGCTGATTCGGTGTGCGAGTTCATTAGAACGTGCGTTGAAGATGTCGTTCCCATAGCAACGATTAAAACATTCCCTAACCAGAAACCGTGGATTGATGGCAGCATTCGCGTGAAACTGAAAGCGCAAACTACTGCTTTTAATCAGGGCAAGGTGACTGGTAACATGACCGAATACAAACAGTGCAGCTATTCCCTCCGCAAGGCTATCAAACAAGCTAAGCGTCAGTACAGAGACAAAGTAGAATCTCAATTCAACGGCTCAGACACAAGAGGCATGTGGCAGGGTCTACAGTCAATCACGGACTACAAGAAGAAATCCAGCCCAGTCACGGACCAGGATGTCTTGCTCCCAGGCAGACTAAATAACTTTTTTGCCCGCTTTGAGGACAATACAGTGCCACTGACACGGCCTGCAACGAAAACATGCGGACTCTCCTTCACTGCAGCCGAGGTGAGTAAGACATTTAAACGTGTTAACCCTCGCAAGGCTGCAGGCCCAGACGGCATCCCCAGCCGCGCCCTCAGAGCATGCGCAGACCAGCTGGCCGGTGTGTTTACGGACATATTCAATCAATCCCTATACCAGTCTGCTGTTCCCACATGCTTCAAGAGGGCCACCATTGTTCCTGTTCCCAAGAAAGCTAAGGTAACTGAGCTAAACGACTACCGCCCCGTAGCACTCACTTCCGTCATCATGAAGTGCTTTGAGAGACTAGTCAAGGACCATATCACCTCCACCCTACCTGACACCCTAGACCCACTCCAATTTGCTTACCGCCCAAATAGGTCCACAGACAATGCAATCTCAACCACACTGCACACTGCCCTAACCCACCTGGACAAGAGGAATACCTATGTGAGAATGCTGTTCATCGACTACAGCTCGGCATTCAACACCATAGTACCCTCCAAGCTCGTCATCAAGCTCGAGACCCTGGGTCTCGACCCCGCCCTGTGCAACTGGGTACTGGACTTCCTGACGGGCCGCCCCCAGGTGGTGAGGGTAGGCAACAACATCTCCACCCTGCTGATCCTCAACACTGGGGCCCCACAAGGGTGCGTTCTGAGCCCTCTCCTGTACTCCCTGTTCACCCACGACTGCGTGGCCACGCACGCCTCCAACTCAATCATCAAGTTTGCGGATGACACAACAGTGGTAGGCTTGATTACCAACAGCGACGAGACGGCCTACAGGGAGGAGGTGAGGGCCCTCGGAGTGTGGTGTCAGGAAAATAACCTCACACTCAACGTCAACAAAACTAAGGAGATGATTGTGGACTTCAGGAAACAGCAGAGGGAACACCCCCTATCCACATCGATGGAACAGTAGTGGAGAGGGTAGCAAGTTTTAAGTTCCTCGGCATACACATCACAGACAAACTGAATTGGTCCACTCACACAGACAGCATCGTGAAGAAGGCGCAGCAGCGCCTCTTCAACCTCAGGAGGCTGAAGAAATTCAGCTTGTCACCAAAAGCACTCACAAACATCTACAGATGCACAATCGAGAGCATCCTGGTGGGCTGTATCACCGCCTGGTACGGCAACTGCTCCGCCCACAACCGTAAGGCTCTCCAGAGGGTAGTGAGGTCTGCACAACGCATCACCGGGGGCAAACTACCTGCCCTCCAGGACACCTACACCACCCGATGTTACAGGAAGGCCATAAAGATCATCAAGGACATCAACCACCCGAGCCACTGCCTGTTCACCCCGCTATCATCCAGAAGACGAGGTCAGTACAGGTGCATCAAAGCTGGGACTGAGAGACTGAAAAACAGCTTCTATCGCAAGGCTATCAGACTGTTAAACAGCCACCACTAACATTGAGTGGCTGCTGCCAACACACTGACACTGACACTGACTCAACTCCAGCCACTTTAATAATGGGAATTGATGGGAAATGATGTAAATAGCTCACTAGCCACTTTAAACAATGCTACCTTATATAATGCTACTTACCCTACATTATTCATCTCATATGCATACGTATATACTGTACTCTATATCATCGACTGCATCCTTATGTAATACATGTATCACTAGCCACTTTAACTATGCCACTTTGTTTACATACTCATCTCATATGTATATACTGTACTCGATACCATCTACTGTATCTTGCCTATGCTGCTCTGTACCATCACTCATTCATATATCCTTATGTACATATTCTTTATCCCCTTACACTGTGTATAAGACAGTAGTTTTGGAATTGTTAGTTAGATTACTTGTTGGTTATTACTGCATTGTCGGAACTAGAAGCACAAGCATTTCGCTACACTCGCATTAACATCTGCTAACCATGTGTATGTGACAAATCAAATTTGATTTGATTTGATTTGATTAGGGATAAGCACTTGCATATCAGGTGAAATGCAGGAGATGGGGAACAAAGTGAAAATGACATGACTTGGGAACACCTCTCGGAACCTGGGGCCAAAAGGAGAAGACTGGGCGAAAGTATGAGGAAGCTTTGTAGAGCTTTCATTTTTGTGGAAACCATCAGGAAAGTATCCGGGAGGCATAGAGTCGGGTGAAGAGAGAGTGGGAATTGTCAGGGTCTCAGACTTTGGTTTTCATGCATATATAATTATGCATAGCTTATCACATTGTTAATGTTGTTATGTTTTATGTATTTTTGTTGCTTTCCAAGTCTTGTGCTATTACTCTCTTAGTAACCAGAAGGGGGAAGTGGAGAAACTAAAAGCTGCTCCATCTGACATAGAACGAGACCGCAGATTCAGCTGGAATTGCATTTTGTTGTGTGATGATAGATGGAAATAAAATTGTGTGATCATAGTACAGAGGCCATAAGTCTCTAAAATTGAAAACCAGTGAATGTTTGTTCATTATTTGTTCCATTTGCTAGTTTGTTTAATTCATGTTTTATTATCATTGTTTATCCATTTATTAGTAATTTCCAAGTTTATGTAAATTGAACATTAGGACGCTATTGTTCAAGAGGAAGGACTGTTGGAATCAGCTAAACTTTGAACATTGAGATATTAAATAAATGATAGGAAAGAAGCATAGAATCAAAGGAGTGAAAGAGACTGGGTTTTATGTCAGAAGTTAATGGTTCTCTGAAGAAAGACAGATGTCTTTGGAATGTGTTGGGTGGACGGGAGAAGCAACGTGCTGATATAGGGGAGACAGATGGACATCTGTGGATTAGGTGAAGGAGGGGTTGAGGTCAGATTCCCTTAAGGGAGTAATACGTGTTTAATATCTTGTTACCCTCTTCCTGTAGAACCATAAGATGTAAGGATAAGATGTAAGGATTGGAGAGAAGGAGGAGTGTCTTAAGTGGGATGAATATAACTGTGATGGTGAGAAATGTTTTGCTGTCTGAATAACAGCTGTATAGATCCTTTGGGCAGAATTAACTTGGTGAAAGCTTCTCTAGTGTCCGGGAGTTACTTACTCTGAAAAATAAGAACCTAACACTAGCCTCTGTGCTTCTACATCTGCATTGCTTGCTCTTTGGAATTTTAGGCTGGGTTTATGCATAAACACTTTGTGACATCTGCTGATGTAAAAGGGGCTTTATAAATACATTTCATTGATTGAATTTGATTGAAATCACTTTTTCATGTGGCCGAAACTGACAGCTGAAAAAAAATGTGTTATGAATATCTACAGCAATTAATTGCTGTGGCATAATGCATCTGTGCACTCTATCAACATCCTTGGAAAGGTCAAATCCTCGTTTGAGATTTATGTTGTGATTTTCTATTAATTTAAACAGGTCTGAATTTGACATTTCAGCTGGTGTTTCCAATGGTCTTCAGAAGGCCTAGCTTTGTCCACTCTCAGCAAATGACAAATGGCTTTTCAAAAAGGGACATACATTCTGACCCTTTCTTTTTCACAATTCCATCTACCCAGAACCCCAGAAATAAAACAATACATTTTGTGGAACATGAACCTACAATGGATGCCCTCCAGGAGCTTATTATACTTTACATTTTCTCCAAGTAAGGTATCTCCAATCAATTAGAGGTCTTACCTTTGCTGATGTCCTGGTACTCCAGCCACAGCTGCCTCTGGACCTGCTTGTTGGGGTACCAGATAGTGCAGGCCTCCTCGAAGCCGTACACTGCCTCTTGTACAAAGTGATTACCAAACTCCCTGAGGATGGAGACAAAATCACTGCGGAGGGTGGCACCGTCCAGGGAGTGGATAGCAGAGCTGAACGCTGTTAGAAAACACAGTGCAGGAGTTAGCAACGGACAGCCTATTGACAAATCCATAGTGTCCTGTGTAACACATAGGAAGGAACATAGAAAAACTATGAAACACATCAATCTGACACACACAACAAGTACAAATATTTACAGTACATGGTATGATGATACTTATTTTTACTACATTCCATACTCAGAATAAATTATTCTGTCTACGAACAATTGTTTGTTCGTTTTTAGGTCAAAAGTAAGTAAGACGCAGCTGCCGGTAGTATAAAATACCGAAACATAAGCATACTGTACACTTATGCTGCACTTCAATTTCAAGTTTTAGGTAAACATCCTAACAAAAACTCAAGTTTGTGAAATTATGAGCTATGACAGTGATCAGACTGTGATAAAAGTGCCATCTGTAAACTTGAGGCTTTCTTTAAGTCTTAAATTGAGCCTTCATGAATTCCTCATAGTTGAGTCATTAGTATTTACACTTGCTGGTGTTTTCATATCTTTGGGAAAACACTAAACAACATGTACAGCTCTTCAACTTTTCCATTATCATTCAAGAGCCCTAACATTAACATCCCACCACTCACAACAAGCTACTCCCACACCACATTTACATTATGAAGCAACAGTGATGAATGACACAGAACAGTCCTTGTGAAAGATGGTCCTTTGGTATCAGGTGTAAAAAAATCTGTAACCATCCCCCACACACTTCTGTGTCGGATGAAATACGAAGACCTACAGCAGTAATGGAAAAAGAGAGCTAGTAATAGAACATTCCTATCGGATATGCATTAGTAATGACACATCTATATACAGTATGTCATGTTTGTGTTATACTACAAAAATGTGTGGTGAATTAACACTAAATGCATACAGATACATAGGCTAAATGATACATATGGTAGCCATCTGAAAATAATACGAAAACAAATCCAAAAACCATTCAAGCCCAAATAAACTATTCTGCAACTTTCTGAAAACTCATTACACATTCATATAAAAACGTTTTAGCATGTTGATGTGGGCTGTTCAGGTGACCAAGCATCACCATATGGTAAAACATTTGATTAAAAAATCAATAACTAAAACAATACTCCAAAAGATCCCAAAAAAGAATAGTATGAAGAACGTCAAGGAGCTCAACAGCAAAGTACTGTCAACAGTAGAGAGCCCTTCTGAGAAGTAGTGCTTCACTAAATACCAGGGATGGGCATTTGAAATGATTTCCGTATTTGAATAATATCATTATATTTTTTTCGGATATCCGGATTGTTGAAATACATGTGTTAATACAATTTAATAATGAACACTTCAATGGAGATTTGATGGCGTGATTTAGCTGAAATTACTGAAGCTGGAGACATATCTCCCTCACTAACTTTTCAGCTGTTAGAGCAGCTTACCGATCACTGTACCTGTACACAGCCCATCTGTCAACAGCACACCCAACTACCTCATCCCCATATTGTTATTTATTTTTTTGCTCTTTTGCACCCCAGTATCTCTACTTGCACATCTATTACTCCAGTGTTAATGCTAAATTGTAATTATTTCGCCACTATGGCTTATTTAATGCCTTACCTCCCTAACATTACTACATTTGCACACACTGGACATATATTTTTCTATTGTGTTATTGACTGTACATTTGTTTATCCCATGTGTAACTCTGTATTGTTGTTTTTGTTGCAGTGCTTTGATTTATCTTGGCCAAGTCGCAGTTGTAAATGAGAACTTGTTCTCAACTGGCCTACTTGGTTAAATAAAGGTGATTTTTTTTTAAAGGAGAGCTGGTGCCCTGCTTATTTCAACAGAAGGGTGGGGGAGGGGCTATAGAGGAGCAGGCGCTGGTGTGTGTGACAGTCTATGTGTGTGGCACGGAGGGAGCGCGAGAGAAAAAGTATGGTGTCAAATCCGATTCAAAAGTCGAACAGGTTTGAGATGGAGCGTGTGAGCGAGCAAGATGAAACATCATTGCAGAGCAAATACTTGAGTCGAGTGTGCAGAGGACGGATCCCGCGAACGCAGGCCAGCGTGGTGTGGGCAAATTCAACTTGAGAGCTTGCGTGTGTGACTTTGCGCGAGCAGAACTGCATTTCCGCACCTAGTAAATTCATTTGAGAGCAGAGATTTTTGTACATGTCAAACTCTTACTACATGTCAAGACCCACGACATATTTCCAGTTTGCGCTCCAAAATCAATTTTGCTCTATAATTTCTTACCGGGGAGAATTCTAGCCAATGAACATAGTCTGTAGCAGTCTACTGAATTGCAATTGGTCAGGTTCTTGTAATCACGGCATGATTGCTCTCTAACATGCTTTTGTACCATATAGATGGAAGGGGACGGTGAAAGGTAATAATAATAATACATAATAATAAAGAAGTCAGTTCGATAGTTTTTCAGGAGCGTAATCAGAGTAATCAACTATGATTTCAATATTGAAATATGTAGTTAATTGGTCTTCTGTTATTAAAGCAGGCTATTAATGAGGCAAACTAGGTTAACGTAAAAAGCTAACTACTAACTAGGTAGCTAACTAATGTTATTGATAGATCCCCATTAGCCGACGCCTGTAACGGATCTCGTCCTCCCCTTATGAGGAGGAGTAGCGAGAAGGATCGGAGGACCAATGCGCAGCGTGTTAAGTGTCCATAATGTTTAATCAAACACAACAGAACACTGGAACAAAACCATAAACATGAATAAACGAAACAGTCCCGTGTGGTAACAAACATTGACACGGAAGACAAACACCCACGACTCAAAAGTGAAACCAGGCTACCTAAGTATGATTCTCAATCAGGGACAACGATTGGCAGCTGCCTCTGACTGAGAACCATACTAGGCCGAACACAGAAATCCCAAATTATAGAAAAACGAACATAGACAACCCACCCAACTCACGCCCTGACCATACTAAAACAAAGACATAACAAAGGAACTAAGGTCAGAACGTGACAACGCCAATGGTGACAGCTAGCCTTACTGGGTGACAGCTAGCCAAAAATATATTAGACAAAATACTTTACAATTGACAAACATTTAAAAACATTAACATGTAGTGTGTGTGTGCACCTACAGTACCAGTCAAAAGTTTTTCTTTACTTTTACTATTTTCTACATTGTCGAATAATAGTGAAGACATCAACACTATGAAACAATGCACATTAAATCATGTAGTAACCAAAGAAGTGTTAAACAAATCAAAATAGATTCTTCAAAGTAGCCATCCTATGCCTTGATGACAGCTTTGCACATTTTTTGGCATTCTCTCAACCAGCTTCACCTGGAATGCTTTTCCAACAGTCTTGAAGGAGAGGTCAAGTTCCTAACCAAATAATAGACAATATTGTTAACCGTTAACTGCATATTTTGAGAGAAAGTTTGATTGAAATATAGTTTTAATAACTTTTACCCTGTCAGTTTTTGTGCAGTAAAAGTAAATGAAAATGACCTCAAACCATTTCTCTCTCTCCATCACTCTTTCCATGCAGGTCCACTGGCACTAATATGTTCTCTGCTCAGCTGACAGAGACAAGAGATACAGGAATCCATTATGTTCCAAGTAGGTTACCTTGGCACTCCTGTAGGCACAGCACTCACTCGGACTTCCTGCAGGTGACCATGATATTCACCAATCACCCCCGTAACTTAATCATTAGTTGTACAGAGAGTTCCTCTAATTTCTTTGATGCTGTATGAAGGTATTGTGCATAGGACATGTGTCAAGTAGAGAGGAGGATGACCAACTACTGTCTGTGTGTTTGAAAGATGGTTCAATACTGAATGTATGTGATAGTCATTGCTAAATAATATGAGTATTGTAGGTAAGGGATAAAGTGAAAACCTATAGGAGGATAGCTCTTCACGAGGTGGGTTGGTCATGAAATGACAGCAGGCTGTTCAATACTGAGCCATGCTGACAGATAAGCGCCGTGGATTGGTACAGGGCAATTCCATGGTGACAGAGAGATGCTGAGACTCATATGTTTCACTCTAAAATGTATATCATACAAACCAATGATTGCAAATTGTTAAAAGTAGTTAGTCCTTGTGCATAGAGTTATATGGTCAATTTCACTTTGAAATCATTGTTTTTTGTTTGACATACATTTTATAGTGAAACATCTGAGCATCATGGTTCCATGATACCATGGAATTGCCCTATCGTGTGTTTTCACTTATTTGGATAAATTATTATCCATAGTTGCCTCATTTGATACAGCCACAGCAGTCTTATAATTGATTGTTATCTGGAATGCAACATTAAGATGTTTAAACATAAACTCTGTCAGTGATATTTCCTGACTTCTTATTTTCCTCTCTCTGTTCTCAGGAGACAGGTCAGTGTGTGTAGAGAGAACACGTTTGATCAAGTGGGGTCAGGCTTCTACTTCATCACCCTGGCCCACTACGCCAATGAGGCAGAGGAGGCCAGGTTTGGACCAGTGAGTCACCAACTCATCGTATGCCTTACACAACTCAGCACATATGTATTGCTCCACCTTCCTCAAACGGTAGTGTCCTACTTTTGTTGATCTTTTTACCAATGTCTATGGATAGTACAGGGATTTTAAGTTGGGACTTCGACCCCAACCTAATTCCATCTCCTGTATTGTTCTGCCCTATCTATAGATTATGCTGATGCTCCACTGTAAGGAACCTGGAGATCTTCATTGGTTCTGAGGGAGGTGACGTGGCCACAAACAGTGCCTGGAACACCTTCCAGCGCTACTGCTGTCTGGAGAACAGCCAGAGGGTGGTCAAGACACCTGCTGTAACTCCATCTTTAGTGTGTCAGCTCTGCCGCACCTGGGAGATAAAGGTATGGCACCACACTCCCAACAGTCATGTATGCTTAAACATACTTGAATGTTCATTTATGTGCAATCAGCAGTTGAAACAATAACAAAGCGTTCTCCCCGCTCTGTTTCGGTAAAAAGCTGAGGGATTCAAATTCATAGACAGAGCTACGGATGCAAGGACTGACCATCTCGCCTCCTTCTAAAACCCCATTAGAGGAGACGACCCAAGTTCCTCACCTCAGACCTCCTCCAATGGGTTAAGAGAAGGATGTGAGTTGAGAGAAAGTGAGGAGTTGAGCAGAGATTAATTGGGACAGAGCTCATGTCATTGTTTTGGGTGGAAACTTATGTTGAATGATACATTTATTCTGTTTGCACTTATATCTTTGTTCTACTTGTCCTCTTTCCACAGATGACTCTAGCTTGCTGATAACATCTGACTTGATGGGACTCCTGTATTACAGACTATATAAAATAAAATGTCCAATGCCAATTGGAAATCATTTCATATTCTGTAATTGATAGACAATGGTAGTTCCAATCAGACAATTTCTATAAAACAAATATATTTTCCTTGGTGCAATGTTTGGTGAATGCATGGTGTTGTTTTTTCCTCAGTACTCCTTTGAATGCCGTGTGTACTGATATAGTTCTAAATTGCCATCATCAAGTCCATCCTCACCTCCTCCTTCACTGCAACATATTGTACAGTCTGCTGACTCCAGGGCAAGGAAGCGTGCAGGAAAGATCATTGCTGACCCCTTCCACCCCCTCTTCTCCCCTCTGGCAAACGGGTCAGGTCAATCATGACCAAAACCTCCCGCCACCTGAACAGTTTGTTCCCCCGTGCCGTGGTCCTCACCAACTGGCCACCTGGTACACGATGATCCTCTCATCCATAGACATCGCATTCTGCACTATTCATACACAGACTATGCACCCTTGCACTATCATCCCAGAACTACACATTGCACTTTGCACTATCTGCACATCTCATACATACATAGTTTATGTATGTGGATCTGTGTCAATTCTGTATCTTTATATTTTTTTTTTTGTATTCTGTTTATCATCTGTCTGTACATTCTGTTTATTGTGGCAGCACCATTTCACAGAGTCAAATTCCTGTACATGTGAATAAAGCTGGTTTAACATTCTATTATTTGGGACTAGTTATGTTCTGTACGAACTGTAGCAGATTCTCCCTTTTGTGTCTTCATATAATTAAAAATCCCCATGTGTGTGTGTGTGTCCTTGGGCTCAAGAATTCTCTTCAGTCATCATCACACATTCCTATAGGCAGGAACTCAAACAGGAAGTACCCATCGTAAGGACTGTTCAATACTGGTCTGACCAATCGGAATCCATGCTTCAAGATTGTTACCATCACGGCTGGGATATGTTCCGGGTTGCCCCTGAGAATAACACTGATGTACAGTTGAAGTTGGAAGTTTACATACACTTAGGTTGGAGTCATTAAACCTACTTTTTCAACCACTACACACATTTCTTGTTAACAAACTATAGTTTTGGCAAGTCGGTTAGGAAATCTACTTTATGCATGACACAAGTCATTTTTACAACAATTGTTTACATACAGATTATTTCATTTATAATTCACTGTATCACAATCCAGTGGGTCAGAAGTTGGACATCTACCGTCCAGTGGGTTTTCAGTCCAACCCTAATTAAACATACCTGATTCTACTAATTAGCTGCTCGACAAGACCTTAACTAGCTGAATCAGATATGCTAAATTTGGGTTGGACTGAAAACCTACAGGACAGTAGATCTCTAGGAAGAGGGTTGGGGAGCCCTGATAAACAAACAGCTCTGCAGTCCATCGCAAACAGAATGCTTGTAATAGCCAGTCACAACACTGGACTGGTCAATTTGCTTGTTCATCCAACAATCCAGTGAAAGTGACCAATATAAGGTTTCTAGACACGCACCTGCCTTTATTAAGCCTGCCCACCTGAAATCCAAACCAAAGGTGTCTTGAGTGATAGAAATTGAGAGCGAAAACTTGGCAATGACAAGTGACGATTGCTGGTGAACAATTTAATGCATTCGAATAGATTTTTTTTACACATTACCTATATATTTATTTGTTTACATTACTATATGTATTTTTGATCTGTGACTGACGTTCTGCTCGCTCAAAGTCACACTTGCAAGCTCTCAAGTTTAATTTGCGCTCTCAACTGCCCTGTGCACTCGCGGGACCCGTGTCCTCTGCTCACTCAAACACATTTCTTCTCTCTACCCAGTGTTTGCTTGCGCAATGATGTTTAATTTTGCTTGTGCGCTCCATCTTGTGTGCGTTCGACTGTTGAATCGGATTTGACACCATAGGAAGTAGCCAAAACGACTTGCGCTCGTTAGACTAGCTTGCTGCTGCCATAGGTTATCTATCATACCATCTGGTAGTGCCTGTCTTGACTGCATCAAATCAATGAAAAGAAGGTAGTTAGCTAAAGTAGCCAAGCTAAGTTAGCCAGCTAGCTTACTAAAGTAGCAAGGCTAATTGATGCTATTTTGCTGCTCTCCCCTGTCCTTGTCTAAAGGAACTCCATCCATATGAAACAACAGCCTACATGTTCATTGATCATTGTAGTATACTCCTTCCCATTTAACCAACTTAATTCCATAAATTTAATTATATTTTGCATTGATTAGAAATCTCCCAGTTTACTTGTTCCACATGGAGCCTCTGACTGTAGCTCCACTTTGATTGACCGACAATAACAACAAGCTACACGTGTCAAACGTGTAGTAGGGTACCGGTGCGTCTTTTTTATGGGGCGCATTCATAAAAATATTACAATTTAGAATGTAATGGTCTATCCTTGTAGGCAATGTTGCAATGCAGACAATTGAATTACATTTTAGACAAAGCGTTTAAAAATATATATAATAATCAAAAAAACATTATACTCTCCCAAGTAATCGTATACTAACCTCCGTTTGGATATTTCAATATTTGAATAACCATTTCCATCCTTACTAAATACCTATCAGCAGGGCCTGTCAAAATCTTTTGGTTTACCTCCAATACAAAGCTATGTGGATGATGATAGCTTATCAGACCATGAAGGGAGGCTGTGCTAAATCATGGCTAAGTGATGCAAATGTGGAATGCTTCAGGCTAATGTAATGTGCCACATTTTGACTTGACTTACACTGTTGAAGTGTGCACGTTACTCACTGCATAGAAGATTAAGATTACCCTGCATTTATAAAATCCTGATTAGAACTTTTAATAAATAGAACCCTTTAACAATGAGTTGGTTACCTTGAGAGAGTACCCACTGGTTCAGTTTGACGTGGTACAGGATGGACCTCAGCCGCCATTGCTGGATGAGTGGGTACCCAGAGACCTCACTGTAGTTCACCATTCCTGTAAGAGACACAACATATCATCAGCTTTGATTTTCCATTCCAGATAACAGTGCTTCAAAGCATAACATGAAAGAGGTAGATTAACAAAGAAAATAACTAATGTTAGGACAGATAACTTGTACTGCACATTTGCAAATAGCGACTGTCTCTTATGCAACATACAAACAATGGCTGTCGGTGACAGATCCTTAATTCCCTCTCTGATGGGTTGGAAAAATACTGATCCACACAAAAGACAACCATCTAATGGTATCAAGCACTTTGACTTGATTACTAAACCACCAGAAAGCAGAATAGAGAAAAATCATTCACATTCTGCCTGCCTACAGAGGCTTGACAAAAACCTTAATTGGTTAGTCCATCAAAAATGTTTTTACAGATGCCTTGTTTCTTATGGTAATGATTGACTTGGTCAGCTTGTTGCGGAAAATAACAAATCATTGATGGCAAGAAAAGCATAACAAATGTGGCTATGAAAATACATTGGGACGTGGCAACATTCATCATCCAAATCCTTTCTCTAGATGAGATGAATCATTGCTATTCTACCTCTGGTTTCGGTGCGAGTTAAGATCCCTCACACATCACCATATGTAGCATTGGCAAGGTGATAAATCATCTCATCTCCTATGGCAACTGTCAGCAATGCTGAGCTGTGAAAGATATCACACCTGTATATAAATGTAACTGTCCCTTCATATTTGAAACATCTGGAAGATATCAAAAGCCACAACATATCCTTGGAGCTTTGGGAGCTGCTACGTCGTCGGTCAAAACATCTGGAAGATATCAAAAGCCACAACATATCCTTGGAGCTTTGGGAGCTGCTACGTCGTCGGTCAAAACATCTGGAAGATATCAAAAGCCACAACATATCCTTGGAGCTTTGGGAGCTGCTACGTCGTCGGTCAAAACATCTGGAAGATATCAAAAGCCACAACATATCCTTGGAGCTTTGGGAGCTGCTACGTCGTCGGTCAAAACATCTGGAAGATATCAAAAGCCACAACATATCCTTGGAGCTTTGGGAGCTGCTACGTCGTCGGTCAAAACATCTGGAAGATATCAAAAGCCACAACATATCCTTGGAGCTTTGGGAGCTGCTACGTCGTCGGTCAAAACATCTGGAAGATATCAAAAGCCACAACATATCCTTGGAGCTTTGGGAGCTGCTACGTCGTCGGTCAAAACATCTGCGAGACATAAAAGAGCACATTCAGGATGTCATGGAGTAATTCACAACTGTATGAGGACATGTCACAAAATATCACCCTTCTTGGAGGCAGCTACATGTTTCGACGCCCAGAGGAGGACAGACACTGAAAGATCCATTTTATTCTACTGAAAGTACAACTGAATGAGAACTGTAGTATTGTATTGTCAATGTGATATCCTATTGGTATTGAGTGATTAATGCCAGAATTGACCAATTCACAAATGTATGAGTACCTATCATGCTTCTGAGAGATACTAAAATATATACTTTGTGTTTTCATTACTAGTGAAATGAGAGCTGTGTTGTCCTATTGATATTGTGTGGGTAATTTGTGTTCCCCTGTAAAGAACACAAATACTGTGTGGAGGATCATTGTCTTTCAGTATAAATAAGGGGTAATGCATGCACTGTATTTGTAATTCAGCTAGAGAGCCAAGTGAAAATTGTGCCGGTAACCGTTCTTTTTTAAAGCTATTCTCTGGAAATGAATCGCTTGGCAGTGGCTTGACATATCGTATGAACTTGATGAATAAGGCTCTAAATGTGATGTTCACGCATTGTCCTCACCTTGAACAACATTCATTTATCCCTTCTTATGGGAAAACGCTCCCCAAACAATATAATTCCTGGTTGTAGGCGCAGTGCTGCACCGTACCCGTCCCGTTATAATATTAATAACAAGCCAAAACATATACAGGCTATATTCTTTCTTTTCAAAGGCCTTGTCTCCATTTACCCCTTGGGTGCTCTGCACTCGTTGTCTGACAGAATGATTCATATGACTGAACTTAACAGTCTCTACCTAGCAAACCAAAATTGGTTCTGTGAAAGTTACCAGAACATTCGTAAGGTCACGGCAAATGGTCTCATAACACAAAAACTGTCCAGTCGTGCAGATGATTATAGAACATTTGTGTAAAACATTCACCTGATGTTGCAAAAATGTTCTTAGAATCTGTTATGTAAAGGTTCCCAGAATGTTTAATTAGGTTGTGGGAACAGTCTGGTGAGAACATTGTGGGGACATCACAAAAGAGATGTTCACAAAACACAAAAACTGTCCAGTTGTTCAGATGACTCTACAATGCTTTTTTTAAGGTGCAAAAAACATTAATCTGATGTTGCAACAACGTTTCCAGAACACATTTCATATTAAATCAAACTATTTGTCACATGCTTCCTAAACAATAGGTGTAGACTAACATTGAAATGCTTACTTACAGGCCCTTCCCAACAATTCAAGGAGAAAGAAAAGAGAAATAATAGAAAAGTAAAACACGCAACAATAAATACAGACTGAGTAACAATAACTTGGCTATATACATGGGGTACCGGTACCGAGTTGATGTGCAGGGTACGAGGTAATTGAGGTAGATATGTACGTACATATAACTAGGAATAAAGTGACAGTAGCTGTTCGCAGCAGCTTATGTGACAATTCCAAAAATGTTGTGCAAAAAGGGTCATTGCAGATAGTTCGGGTAGCTATTTGGTTAACTATGTAACCCTTTCCTACAGTCAATGACCAAAAGTGCCCTCTTTGGCCTCATGAGTGGAATGTTATTAATATTTTTCATAATTCTATAATTCATTAAATAAAAAACGAAAATCTGGTGTATTAACATGCACTAGAATGAACATAGATTGAAGAGAGAAAGAGAAAATACACAAATCAAGAACTAGGAGGCAGAGGATATCCGAATATCAAACCCACTGTGTAACCATGATGGAGCTATGATCTAATACCCTGAGGGCACTTTAAATCTCTGTGCCACCACGGCCAAATCTTTTTCTAGAATCTTCTCTCAGGAAAATTCATAGCGACAGCCACAGGTGGAAGTTATCTTATGGCTCATAGAACCCCATTAACTATGGGACCCCATGTTCCATTTCACTCTTGGATAAGTAAAAGAATGAATGACTGAGGGAAGATGTGGAACATTGGGAATTACCAGGCTGACACTCCTCCACTAATCTAATGGGAAACTAAATGTGCATCCCAAATGGAACCCTATTTTCTATATTGTGCACTACTTTAGACACTACTTTATTCCCCATAGGGTGCACTATGTAGGGAATTAGGGTGTCATTTGTGACACATCCTAACAGTAATATAGCAGCAGAGCCCCACTCTTTCTCAGGATACTGACAAGAGAACTAACGCCTACAGGAGGAGCAAAATGTTAGCTCTTGAAAAGATGTATGGAATGGCTGTACATAATGCCTCAATAATCCAATGGCAAAGTTAATGGTAGAAAATGATCATATACAGTATATTCGGAAAGTATTCAGACCCCTTTTCTCTCTCATTAATCTACATACAATACCCCATAAAGACAGAGCAAAAACAGTTTTGAAAGTTTTGCACATTTATCAAAAAAAAAATATACTGGAAATATCTCATTTACATAAGCATTCAAACCCTTTACTCAGTACTTTGCTGAAACACTTTTGGCAGCGATTACAACCTCGAGTCTTCTTGAGTATGACGCTACAAGCTTGGTGCACCTGTATTTGGGGAGTTTCTCCCATTCCTCCCTGCAGATCCTCTCAAGCTCTGTCAGGTTGGATGGGAGCGTCGCTATACAGCTATTTTCCGGTCTCTCCAGAGATGTTCGATCGGATTCAAGTCCGGGCTCCGGCTGGGCCACTCAAGGACATTCAGAGACTTGTCCCGAAGCCACTCCCGTGTTGTCTTGGCTGTGTGCTTAGGGTCATTGTCCTGTTGGAAGGTGAACCTTCACCCCAGTCTGAGGTTCTGAGCGAATTAGTATTTTTTAAATTTAACTAGGCAAGTCAGTTAAGAACAATTCTTATTTTACAATGACAGCCTACCCCAGCCAAATCCGTCCGACGCTCTGCCAATTGTGCGCCGCCCTATGGGACTCCCAGTCAAGGCCGGTTGTGATACAGCCTGGAATCAAACCAGGGTCTGTAGTGACGCCTCTAGGAATAAGATGCAGTTCCTTATACCGCTGTGCCACTCGGGAGCCCAAACTAAAATCGTAGTTTTATCAGACCAGAGAATCTTGTTTCTCATAGTCAGAATTTTTAGGTAACTTTTGGCAAACTACAAGCGGGCTGCCTTTTACTGAAGAGTGGCTTCTGTCTGGCCACTCTACCATAAATGCCTGATTGGTGGAGTTCTGCAGAGATTGTTGTCCTTCTGGAAGGTTCTTCCATCTCCACAGAGGAACTCTGGAGCTCGGTCAGAGTGACCATTGGGTTCTTGGTCACCTCCCTGACCAAGGCCCTTCTAACCCGATTGCTCAGTTTGGCCAGGTGGCCAGCTCCTGGAAGAGTCTTGGTGGTTCCAAACTTCTTCCATTTAAGAATTATGGAGGCCAGTGTGTTATTGGGGACCTTCGAATGCTGCAGAAATATTTTGGTAACCTTCCCCAGACATATGCCTTGAAACAATCCTGCCTCGGTGCTCTACGGACAATTCCTTCGACCTCATTGCCTGGTTTTTGCTATGTCATGCACTGTCAACTGTGGCTTTTTATGGTGGTTTTGGTGCAGTGGCTTCTTCCTTGCTGAGCGGCCTTTCAGGTTATGTCGATATAGGACTCGTTACACTGTGGATATAGATACTTTTGTACCTGTTTCCTCCCGCATCTTCACAAGGTCCTCTGCTGTTGTTCTGTGACTAAATTACACTTTTCACACCAGAGTACATTCATCTCTAGGAGACAGAACGCGTCTACTTCCTGAGCGGTATGACGGCTGCGTAGTCCCATGGTGTTTATACTTGCGTACTATTGTTTGTACAGATGACCGTGGTACCTTCAGGCATTTGGAAATTGCTCCCAAGGATGAATCAGACTTGTGGAGGTCTACAATTTTTTGTCTGAGGTCTTGGCTGATTTCTTTTGATTTTCCCATGATGTCAAGCAAAGAGGCCACGAGTTTGAAGATAGGCCTTGAAATACATCCACAGGTACACCTCCAATTGACTCAAATGTTGTCAAGAAGCTTCTAAAGCCATTACATAATTTTCTGGAATTTTCCAAGCTGTTTAAAGGCACAGTCAACTTAGTGTATGTAAACTTATAACCCACTGGAGCTGTGATACAGTGAATTATATGTGAAATAATCTGTCTGTAAACAATTGTTGGAAAAATGACTTGTGTCATGCACAAAGTAAATTTCCTAACCAACTTACCAAAACCATAGTTTGTTAACAAGACATTTGTGGAGTGGTTGAAAGACAAGTTTTAATGACTCCAACCTTAGTGTATGTAAACTTCCCACTTCAACTGTATGTACATAAGTTATTTCTGTTTTTTATTTGTAATAAATTTGCAACCATTTCTAAAAACCTGTTTTCACATTGTTATTATGGGCTATTGTGAGATTGACGAGGAAATGTTTTTATTTAATTAATCAATTTTAGAATAAGGCTGTAACATAACAAAATGTGGAAAAAGTCAAGGGTTCTGAATACTTTCCGAATGCACTGAATGTTATTGAAATAAATCACTAGGACTACCACTCATCTCTCCTTGACCAAGTCTTCTCATATGAATAATTTTCATTGCTCCTCCATACAGTCTAATGTCATCAGTTGAAGGGCTCTCATACAGTTTTGCATAAGTGGTGCCCTCTCTTCCATAACCATATATATTCATCACAAAGCATACTCTACACCACAGCATCCATAGTACACCTAGGTAATATTGAAAACAATATATCCATATTTCTAAAATGTACTCTTTAAGAGGTACGTGGAGATGCACATTTTGTTTGCTAATTGAAACAAGAAAGGTTATTTGGATAGTTTGCATAATGGACTGCAATCAATTCAAATCATATTGAAAAGATAAACTCATGTTAATGCATTTGTTACTCAAAAGGTCAGATATTCAGAACAGGTTATGTGATAAGTTCAGGTTAAGGGTTAGGTTTAAGATTAAGGTAAAGTTGACCAACAAGGAAGGTTATTTGTTAGACCACTGCAACTGAAGATTTTCTGAACACTAGCTTTCCACTCTTCACTCAAGTTTTGATTGTAGACGGGCCAAAGTAACAAACCTGGTAGGAGACCTTGAAGCCCCATAAAAGGGATGAAACATTGAAACTACAACAGTAGGAACTTCCTACACTTAAAGAATCAAACTAATTGAGGCCATTCATCAATCAGCATCAAAGACTTTAATTAACGAGGCAGAATCTGCATCCCAAATGGCATCCTATTCCCTATATAGTGCACTACTTTTGACCAGAGCCCTGGTCAAAAGTAGCTCACTAAATAGAAAATAAGGTGGCATTTGTAACGGAACCTGAGTTTCTCAAAAAAATTCAAGGTGATACCCTTTCCATTTTAGCATTGCTGAAGGTAATATAGGAACTGTCAATGTATCATAAACTATCTCCCAGATACCTCTGTGCTTTAGAGGGACATGGGGAGAAGGGACTCTGTGTCACAGTATGAATCACTGCCATTCTGCTTACGTCAATGATCAAACCACCAACCACCAGTTCAGTTCGTACCGAGCCCACCAAAGACTTTCCAAATAAGTATTTGTAGCCTACTATAATCCTGACACTAGAAATAAACAACCGTCTCTAACTAGACTGTAGTGTCAGTCAGTATACACTTCTGAGAAATGATTTCCCTGTGTTCTGTTATGTCTTACAGAAACTGAGATCTCTGTCGGCATCTCCTCAGAGGAGGCCTGTAGATCCCAGAGGAACAGGTGCTCATCATGATGGCAGTCTTTGTGAGGGGCCACCCTTAAGGTCCCTGCTCCCATGCTGGGCACCCACTATATTAATTATCACATCTAATGCTGTCAGTTAATTAATTGACGTTTACCGCAGGAAATGAGTCAAGCAATTCTATGTGATTAATCAGTGTCAAAGAACAAATTAAACCCCAAATGTGATTAACATTGAGGGCTGCATCCAAATGTGAATTTGAATGGAGCTTGGCTTTTTCATGTACGCCAGAAATTAAGTTTTACTACTCACAGGTATAACAATGCTGTTGTCATGGAAATATATCCATGTAACTATACACCAGGGATCATCAACTAGATTCAGATTTTTTCTTGAGCGGATGGTTGGGGGGCAGGAACATAATTACGAATAATTTGTAGACTGCAAATACATTGACCGCAAGAAGCCCAAACAAATCTAATGTTTGACTTGCTTACATTTGTATACAATCACGTGTCTCTCTATTATGCGTGGGAACAGATTTATTGAATTAAAATCACTTGGAGTTGATTTCCTGGTGTTTTTACAGACTTTTGTGTCCAACAATAAAATTTAAAAAATACTCATGTTTTGTTTTTTTTGCTCAGAAAACAGCCTGTGGGCCGCTAGTTGGGGAATCCTGCTATACTCCTACTACTAGTAAATTACTGCAGAAACGTGACCTTTTAACCTTTTTTCGGTCAGTGTGAGTTTTTTCATGTGCGGATGTCAGAATGCACTCACTGTTCCAAAATGTGATTGTTACGCAACATGAAAGTTAACCAGCACTGCCCTCAAACCTGCTAATTATCTATAGGCTATGTTTCAACTTGTAAATTTCAAATTCATTTCTAACTACTTTTATTTTCTAACAACAGTTTGAATTAAGGTGTGTTCCGCCTCCTCATTCATTGATATAAGAAGTAGCCCATTTCAATGTTGCGGACAATTTATGTTTGAGGCTTTACTGAGTTGGACAAACTTCTTTCTTCACTTCGCCAGTGCTTGGCTGAAAAGTTGCCAAATTAAGTTAATATTTTTCAGGCAATGGGTGCAGCCATCTTTGACTTTGACTTTGTTTATTTGCGCCTTATAGTGAATGGCATTGTGGGATAGGGAGTTTTCGCTTGTCAAACAAAAACAAACATGGCTGCCATCATAAAGAATTTTGCCGAATCTCTTTCTAAACGATATTACATTTCTCCCTTGTGCTCACAAGAGATGTGATACATTGTAAACAAGTCTATCTGTTAGGTCGCTAACTTGTTATTTAGACTGGTTTATGGAATTAGTTTGGCTGTGGATGTGTTCCGTGTGATGTTTGGATGACGAAGTTCACATTTATCTTTTACAATAAAAGGTGAAATTGAGGAATAAAGTTGTGAAGACCTTTATTTCCCATCAGTACCAAAAAAAAATGTCAGATCCTTTTCAGACAACAATGCTGTTTAGTAGATGCATTTGGTGCATCATACATTCTGTTGCTACAGTACCAATCACATATTTGCGTTGGTACGCTGCAGGGACCACTCAACAATGATCACAAATTATGTGATCGTATACGTCAAAGGGTTAATAATATCAATGGTTTCAGTTTATCTTCAAGAGAAAGACACATTATTTTTATACAAAGGTAAAACAAATTAGGTGGGTAACCTTGGGTGCATATATTTGTCCTAGTTCACATATGTACATGTGTGTATTATAAACATGTGTGAATTGAAAATGTGTTTTTGCAGATCCCAACTGCCCCTGACACACTCTCAGAGAGTGGGGTCATGACCAACCATTATCAACCGTGACCCTGGAGCAATTAGGGTTAAGTGCTCATAGACAGATTGCCCACCTTGTCAGCTCGGGATTCAAACAACATTTAATTTTTACATTTGAGTAATTTAGCAGACACTCTTATCCAAATCGACTTACAGGAGCAATTAGGGTTGCTAAAGATTTTTCATCTAGTCGTCTCAGGATTCATACCAGCGACCATTCAGTTACTGGTCCAACGCTCTTAACCACTAGGCTGCCTCCTGCCCTGGTAAAAGGTGGATATGTACTCCATAAAGTATATATTTGCTGAACAGGAAAAACGCAAATTGGCTAATTCCATTAATTGTGAAAAGAAAATATATGTTGTAGCATGTGAATGCATGAGCAAGCCTGAGTCTGATTCCATATTAACATAGCAATTATCTTTGAAGCTAGGGAACAAGCTCAGCTTGTGTAGTAAAACTAGTTAGCTTTATATACCAGTCTGTAAATTCAAATTGCCTTGGCAAGTAAACAATTACTGTAACTGTGCAACCAATTAATAGCACATGAGGAGAGGAGAGAGAGAGAGAGAGGAGGATCCTTTTAGAATGTTAAACATGGCACTCCTAAGTGTGACACAATTAGGTTTGTACATGGAAAACAGACAATAATGTAATTTTGTGGAATGTTAGTATATCTTAACTTAACCTTTGTTGCTAAAAATCAACTGCTTCTTTTCACATATAATCGCATATATTAAGAAAAAAAAGGGCGTCAGGTAAGCTAGCGGTTAAGAGCGTTGGGCCAGTAACTGAAAGGTAGCTGGTTAGAATCCCTGAGCCGACTAGGTGAAAAATCTGCCAATGAACCCATGAGCAAGGCACTTAACTATAATTTCTCCTGTAAGTCGCTCTGGATAAGAGATTCTGCTAAATACTTAAATGTTATGGAAGAAAACTCAATGTCTCACCTATTCCACACTCACTTAAATAAAATGACACTGGCTTCAAGGTTTTAGACAAATTGCCTGTCATTCAAAACAACACCAGCTATGATAAGCCACAATGAAATTGCGAATAAGCTAAACTTTTTCAACTTAATTATAGAGATGGCATTTATTGTTAAGTAAAATAAAAAAAAATAAAAAAAGGACTGATGCAAATAAACTGAGCCACAGAATGGTTCTGTGGGAAAGGAAATAGTCAAAACATCTACTGAAAACAGGCACAAAACCGGTAAGTAAGGTAAGTGAGCTGACAGGAGCTGCTCATGGGTCCTGAACCTCCCAGTAGGGAACTGCAGCAGAACAGAATGCTATTAACACTGCAGGTCAAACCATGGCCAGCCAAGGAATGACCAGATAGATAATATGGAAACCTACTCTGCCAGCTCAGGAACCCTCTTGACATGAGAGGGGGAAACAGTCAGGTTAGAAGCCCAGTAGCAGACACTGGAAATTAAAAAATGACATTTTAAAGGTTGAAATGCAAGAGTCTAAAAACACAAAATTATTCATTAGACCACTTTACTCTAAAGATATACCCAAACACAGAATCATATTCTATAAACTGATATAGTAATAGTTATATGGGGAGGTGAAACTGAAATGCATTGAACACCAACAGAAGCCCCTGGAGGCATGCCCTTCCTTTCCTGCGTCAAGTTAATAAAATATAGATTATGTGGCGTCTCAATGCTGACACATTTAAAGGCAACCATTGTCTGGAGACACTGAGGACGTTACACCCCTGAGGGATGGCTAGAACAGATAATATGAAAATAATATAACTTCTCTTCAGTTGAGGGTGTACCAACAAACATATGACCTTGACAGCTACAACTTATCTCCTTATTGCTTCATTTTTATAGATCGATTTTCATTTTAATTAAGCCTCGTAATGTTAGACTCGTGGAGGCTGGGTGAATGTCATTCCAGATTAATGATCATAGCTATGTATTAATTAATCATGTGTGCTTTATTTAGTACAGCTGGGATTGACTTGTAGGCTACATTTGTGCTTTATCTTTCTAAGATATAGGTCAAATACAGTAATGAGAGAATAATTCAGGAAAGTTACTCAGAAATGTACTGGATTCTTTGAATTTAGAACAACAGAATATGAGCCAAACTAACAGTGTGTTCCTCTGATTAACCGCTGCATCTACTGTAATGAACCTATTGCATCCAGAGGATCCCACCTGTCTGAGATTGATCAACTTTGTAAGATTTAATGTTAACTTATCAGTGGAAACATGATAGAAATTGGCTGCCAGACATGAACGCAAGACGCTAAGACACACTCAGTCACACACACGTGCACAAACACACACCTCACCAAACACAATGAATGACAAAGAAAATAGGTAAGCCAGCAGCAAACCCTCCTCTGATGCTATCAGTTTAGTGGAGGAAGACAAATCTTGTCAATAACAATTGACCTAAGCCATGCCATTTGTATGGCTCTGTGTGAAAACTGAATTCACCAGATTGTTATTGGAATATGAAAGCTATTTTCAGATGCTGGTTGAATCAGCATGCATTACAGCTGCTTTTTGGAGAGTTTAGAACAGTGTATATACATGTTTCTGTCTAGGGGGTCTACTAAATTAGATTGTGATGACCTGCCCGCACTGCAACTGGAAATGTCGACATTGATGCTATTCAAGCTTCTGAGAGATTGTTGATTGGATTTGTTGGGTTATTAAAGATCTGAACCTGTCACTTTTGCTTTTGCTTCAGGACTTGACTTCCGGAGATTGCCTGTGCGCAACTAATAACACAAAGGAGATAAAAACTCAGTGCGTCAAAACTCCTGTGTCAGCCATTTTTCCGAACTGGAAAAAGTACCCAGTGCCCACTCATTTGACGATCAATGGAATCTAATCTAGTGCTAGAGCACACAAATGATTGACACTGATGGTACTTTTCACCTGTGGTGTTTCCCATTTTGTTCTCTCCCTCTCAATTGACACTTTCACTATACTCATTCAGATGCTCATATACATTTAGACAATCTGAGCACTGAGGACATGACAGCCACTGCCTTTGTGAGAGAGTTTCCTGAAGACAATCGCTAAAAACCCAGCTGCCCTCCGAGCCCCCCACAATAGGTACCACGACTGCTGGTCATTCCTTTTGCTTAAAGAAGCTAAAAAGACTTCTCCCTTTCTCCATCTTATGGGAAATCTGCTTAGTGGCAGTGAAAGCATACCTGCTTCCACCTTTCCAATTAAATTAAGATGTATTTGCCTTTCAAAGCCTCGCCTCCCTCTCTTCCCCATTGGAATCATTGATGGAGCCCTCTGGCCTATGATGAATGACTTCCAACCCAGAGATGAATAGGAAGATGAATGCATTGCCCTGCGAGGGCTGGAGAGGTAGCGCAAGGAGTGCTGACATAGTGACAAATACACTGACCATGGCACCAACCTGCCTAAATCAGCAAGGGAGGGTGGCAACTGCTCAACAGCACTAGCAGATACTTCCTCATAGTCTCTGTCCCTGTCCCATGGACTATTAGCTAAGTTAGCAATGAAATGCCAGTTGCAGTAAATTCACTGTTTCTGACATGATACAATCAAAGTGGAAGGATGCATATACCGGTATACACATTCAGGACTGTGTATGTTCAGTAAAATGCTGATTAAGGAGAATAGTCCTTTTAAGGATATACATTTCAGGTAATTTGAAAGATCAATTATTCTGTGTAGGATTTTCAGACAGTATAGCATAGGGAATTTTGTAAAACCTAAATTGTGAAACCTAAATAAAATCTGCAATGAATCACTCAGACATTGGCATTTACAGTATATATTCCCAGTGGGCAAAACTGGTTGAAATGACATAATTTACATAATTTCAACCAGTTTTGCCCACTGTGGTTTTCTTTATGACTCTGGTGAGACCAATCATGTTATTTTTCTCTTGACTACTCTGCATCTGACAATGTCATGTTTCAGAGCAGAGCGCAAAACCCAAGAATCACTGTGCCTGAAAGGACTTCAGTGCCACCACACCCTGTATGCATAAGAATGTATGCTACACTCTAAACATACAGGTGCAAGTTTGAACCAAATATGATTCTTGAAAGTAAAGCCATAGGGGAACCATTTTAGGGTCTCTGAAGAACCATAAATGGGATGGTTCTTTGAAGAACCATATAAAAATCGAAACCCAGAAATGTTTCGGCCCTCCAGGACCGGAATTGAATAGCCCTGCTGTAGGGTTTAAGCCTTATTTGCATATTTCCCAGGGTGCCTTTAGAGGTAATTTTAGAGTTACCAGTACCATGACTGTGCTTGCTAGTGACAGAGACATGGTTGTTGCATTTATTCATTTTCAGTCCTGTGGCCTTCACCAAGTGAGATCCTAAGTGAATATGTTGTCATTAATGTTATATTATTTAAGACAATAGAATGCATCATTCATAAGGCCTTCTTTTGAGGGCCTAGATTTACCCAATACAGTAGCCTGAAACCCATATTTTACAGGACACATCAAGCCTGCAAGTCACATTATGCTGGCTTGCAAAGTGATGTGTAATTCCTATTGGATTCCAGCCAGAGTGGGGATATACAACATTTAGTGCACTACATTTGATCAGATCCTTATGGACCCTGGTCAAAAGTATTGCATTAAATAGGGAATAGGGTGTCATTTGAAACACAACCATTGGGCATGGTGAAGTGGTGATGGGATCCTGTGCTGTGGCTCTCCTCCAGCCCCACGGCAACACTTGGATAGAAAGGTTTATACTCCACAGAGGGACAAGGCCCTGGGATATCCTCAGAAGTTTCATTTTAACACATTTTAACTGATGCCTTTCTGTCTTTGTTGTTTATCCATTACCTTAGAAATAACCTTGTAAATGTGGTTTGGAGTGAGACGTCCTGTAATGTCTAAGTCACCTTCTTTGAGAGGTCATATAAACCATCCAAATCTGGACATTAGTATGGACTTTGTTTTGTTGCACCACTGGACGCATCAGGCCAGTTGCATCTAAACATAGGTACCATTACCATAGGCATACATTTCATTTATTTTGATTTAACTTTCATTTAACTAGGCAAGTCAGTTAAGAACCAATTCTTATTTACATTGATGGCCTACACCAGCCAAACCCAGACGACGCTGGGCCAATTGTGCACAGCCCTACGGGACTCCCAATCACAGCCGGTTGTGATACAGCCTGGAAACAAAACAGGGTGTCTGTAGTGACGCCTCTAGCACTGAGATGCAGTGCCTTAGATCGCTGCGCCACTCGGGAGCCCTAAGCCATATTAACAAAGGTACCATAATAATGCTGAATGGTTTCTCATTAAAGCATAACTATGTGTGGAGATTACAAGATTTCATCTCCACTGTGAGTTTCTTTGTAATATACAAGAGTAAATTGTCCCAGTGCAAATTCGATAGTGCTTTAATGGAGAAGACAACCTTTATACTGTAATGGCTACTGTATGACAGCGTTACAACATACTATATGATAACAGCTTTACAGTTTTCACAGCATATATCTAGCTTTTTTCTTTCTTCATTATCATGATAAAACGAAGAAACTAGAAAGTAAAGATCTGAGTCTTTACATTTCCAGGAAATAGGACAGAAATAGATTTCTCTAAAGTAGAATAGGCCTAATCCAAATGTTAAATATCCTGTTAAGCTCCCTTTCGCAGTAATGTTGAATTGGACAGTAAAATGTTGTACCTGCCAACAACAGCAGCAAATGGGAGATGTGAATGGAATGATGAAAGATGCAACACATTGAAGCCTGAGTCATTTGGTGGAGCAAGGATGGATCTTTTCCTCTGTTAATGAGGGTGGTTTACATTGAACCTCTGTATTCTGTCTAAATGGCATGGCTGGCACCATGTGCTGTGCTTGTAGTGTGGAGAAGCACCAGACAGAATTCAGATCTGAAGACTAATGAATTCTGACAGCAGTGGCACAATCCAGATCAGCCCCTTTCCTCATGAAAAATGATTTTGTTAATATCTTCTCCCATTTCCTTCCAGTTCATTATTTACTTGGATGACATGCTTGGTAGCATGGCATACTCTGTGGATGTGGATTGTGCAGTAACTTCGAGAGACTTCCGTTTGGATTCAATCACACACGTTTTTAAAAAGTTGTTGAAGGTGGATGTGGATGGCGTGCATGTTTTACACAAAACAAGGTTATTTGACAATACAGGTGTCAGGAGGAAAACACGTTGATTGTACAGATTAAAATGAAAGACAATAGTGAATAGCGACAAAATGTATGATTTTCTTTGTCAGTCATCAGTAATACCAGCGCTAGTGACTGAGATTAGCACAGAAAGGGACAGACATAACCACATTCTTAAAAAATAGCTGGTTATAACACCACCATAGCAGCAATATTGAATATTGGACAATAGTCAATTCAATTTAAACACACCCAAATAATGGGACACATTGGCTCTGCTTAAGGCAAAATGTTTGCCTGACATGTTAGTCTTAAATTCCCCAAAAATCTTGGATGTTTCTTCTTGGAAATTAAACCCATGGGTTTATTGCCTGTGTTTTCATGCTACTAGCCAATCAAATCAGCTGCACTCTGCTGCCTCTGACATTCCCTCTAGAGGGTTTTCTCCACTTTTAGAAAAACCGATATTGCACAATTTACAAAGCTTCTTGGTATACGTCAAAATGACAAAATAAGGGACAAAATCTATAGATTCCAAATTGCTCCTACCTGTGAGATAGTCTGGGTCAGGGACTGGGTCTGACAGCTCTTCGTGGCATTGCACCTCGGTTGGAACTGATGCCACAACCATGCCATCTGGGAGCTGCTGCTCGATGCCTCGGGCAAAGTTCTTCTGCCTGGATTAAGTATGACAAAACAGCCTATTTAGAGACCCACAATTACTCACCCATCCAACTAGGCCTTATGAGGGAGAGAGGGAATAAGGCAGAGAAGAGCCAGTGTCAATCATTAATAAATTGCAAAGCAGTATCTTCTGAAAATGAAGAGGAAATTCAGCAACTCTTGGAGGATAGT
This sequence comes from Oncorhynchus kisutch, assembly GCF_002021735.2. NCBI lineage: Eukaryota > Metazoa > Chordata > Actinopteri > Salmoniformes > Salmonidae > Oncorhynchus > Oncorhynchus kisutch. The sequence continues at coordinate 23,603,943 of NC_034200.2, forward strand.
GGTAGTTGATACAAAGTATTATTTATTGTTAAAACCAACACGTTTCAGCGAGAATCATTAATCATTTTCTGGCAGATGGTTAAGTAAATCCACAGGAAATACTGTATGTGAGCATGCAGGGAGAATCAGAGACTTCTACATCAAACATGCCATTTTTCATTATGTTAAATATCCTTTTATTCTGTGATTCTCCTCCAGTTCCTAACCTGATATGCTAATTTTGTTCATGTTTAAGGCTCCCCCTAAAGTTGATTGTGGTGACGACATTTTTAATATCGAATAGCTTCCGTGTGTTTATGCTAGAGACTTACTGTTTATTGTAGTGGCTGAAGCTCAAAAACCTCTTTCCGCCGAAATAAAGTTTGTGCCTATTCCATAACATGGGGCTTTTGAAAGCGACATTTTTCTACACATGAGAGGATCCGGACAAGAAAACCGTCACAAAATCGTCTGTAAAACCTGAACCGTGCGAGCTACAAAATATTATGTCACCAATATGCATTTTTTGGCACATTTTTCTAAAGAAAATGTTACCTAGAATTGTATATATTTTTTTTTACAACATATCAACAATTACCTATAGGCAAGTCTGAAGCATATATCTAAGGATAACCACACACAATTTGATGATGTACTGTAGATGCTTCTGAAGCTGAGGAAAATTAGTTGGCATGTTGGAAGAATCTGACTTTGGGAAAATGGCACTCCAAGACAAGTAAATTGAATTTAGATTACCAAACACCAAACACCAAAACATAATCACGATCTCTTCAAAGTAAGTTACTACATACACCGAGTGGCATGGTTACAGGCAGCGACAGCAGGAGCGAAAGGAGGCACTTACGAGAGCTGAGAGACGCTGTTATGAGGACGTTATGGACAGCAGAAGCATGGAGTATACGACGTGGGATGAAATAGACAGGTGGGCGGCCGACCCAGAGAGAGTGCCTGAGACCGCCTGGGATTCGCTAGAGCAGTGCGAAGAGGGCTATAGGCGAATGGAGTTGGAGAAACAGACACGGCGGCGCAGAGCGAAACCCGAAAGTCACCCCAAAAAATTTATTGGGGGGGGGCTCAGAGGGAGAGTGGCTGAGTCAGGTGTCAGACCTGAGCCAACTCTCCCTGTTAATCGTGAAGAGCAGTTGCAGTGGGAGAGGCTGCATCACTTGGAGAATTGGACATGGGAGGAGGAACTGGACGGAAAAGGACCCTGGGCTCAGCCTGGAGAATATCGCCGTCCCAAAGAAGAACTAGAGGCGGCTAAAGCGGAGAGGTGCTGGTATGAAGAGGCAGCACGGCGACGCGGATGGAAGCCTGAGAGTCGGCCCCAAAAAGTTATTGGGGGGGGGCTTACAAACTCCCTGTGCTTACCGGGGGGCTAGAGAGACCGGGCAGACACCATGTTATGCTATGGAGCGCACGGTGTTTCCAGTGCGGGTGCATAGCCCGGTGCGGTTCATACCAGCCCTTCGTATTGGCCGGGCTAGAGTGGGCATTGAGCCAGGTAAGCTTGGGCAGGCTCGGTGCTCAAGAGCTCCAGTGCGCCTGCACGGTCCGGTCTATCCAGAGCCACCTCCACACACCAGTCCTCCGGTAGCAGCTCCCCGCACCAGGCTTCCTGTGCGTGTCCTCAATCCTGTAGCACCAGTTCCAGCACCACGCACCAGGCCTTCTGTGCGCCTCGCCTGTTCAGCACAGCCAGAGCCTTCCTTCCCTCCTGCGCTGTCGGAGTCTCCCGTCTGTTTAGCGCAGCCAGCGCCTTTCTCCTCTCCTGCGCTACCGGAGTCTCCTGTCTGTTCAGTGCTATCAGAGCCTTCCTTCCCTCCTGCGCTGTCGGAGTCTCCCGCCTGTTCAGCGCTATCAGAGCCTTCCTCCTCTACAGAGCTGCCGGAGCCTACTGCCTGTTCGAAGCAGCCAGAGCTGTCAGTCTGCATGAAGCAGCCTGAGCTGCCAGTCTGCAGGGAGCTGTCAGTCTGCAGGGAGCTGTCAGTCTGCAGGGAGCTGTCAGTCTGCAAAGAGCTGTCAGTCTGCAAGGAGCTGCCAGTCTGCAGGGTGCTGTCAGCCTGCATGGAGCAGTCAGAGCTGTCAGTCTGCATGAAGCAGCCAGAGCTGCCAGTCTGCAAAGAGCTGCCAGTCTGCAAGGAGCTGTCAGCCTGCATGGAGCAGTCAGAGCTGTCAGTCTGCAAGGAGCTGCCAGTCTGCAGGGAGCTGTCAGTCTGCAAGGAGCTGCCAGTCTGCAGGGTGCTGTCAGCCTGCATGGAGCAGCCAGAGCTGTCAGTCTGCATGAAGCAGCCAGAGCTGCCAGTCTGCAAAGAGCTGCCAGTCTGCAAGGAGCTGTCAGTCTGCAAGGAGCTGTCAGCCTGCATGGAGCAGTCAGAGCTGTCAGTCTGCAAGGAGCTGCCAGTCTGCAGGGAGCTGTCAGCCTGCATGGAGCAGTCAGAGCTGTCAGTCTGCATGAAGCAGCCAGAGCTGCCAGTATGCAAGGAGCTGTCAACCTGCATGGAGCAGTCAGAGCTGTCAGTCTGCATAGAGCAGCTAGATCCGCCAGTCAGCCATGATCTTCTAGATCTGCCAGTCAACCAGATTCTTCCAGATCAGCCTGTCAACCAGAATCTTCCAGATCTGCTAGTCAACCAGAACCTTCCAGATCTGCTAGTCAACCTGAATCTTCCAGATCCGCCAGCCAGCCAGGATCTACCGGAGCCTACTACCTACCTGAGCTTCCTCTCAGTACTGGGCTTCCTCTCAGTACTGGGCTTCCCCTCAGTTCCGGGCTGCCCCTCAGTCCCGAGCTGCCCCTCAGTCCCGAGCTGCCTCAGTCCCGAGCTGCCCCTCAGTCCGGAGCTGCCCCTCAGTCCCGAGCTGCCCCTCAGTCCCGAGCTGTCCCTCAGTCCCGAGATGCCCCTCAGTCACGAGCTGCTCCTCAGTTCTGTGGGGTTCTGGGTGAGGACTATTAGGCCATGGTCGGCGGCGAGGGTGGATTATCCCAGGACGCGAAGGGGAGGAACTATGACATTAATGGAGTGGGGTCCACGTCCCGAGCCGGAGCTGCCACCATGGACAGACGCCCACCCGGACCCTCCCTATGGTTTTGAGGTGCGTCCGGGAGTCCGCACCTTGGGGGGGGGGGGGGGGGGGGGTTCTGTCACGCCTTGGTCATAGTATTTTGTGTTTTCGTTATATATTTGGTCAGGCCAGGGTGTGACATGGGTTTATTTTGTTGTGTTTCGTATTGGGATTTTGTAGGCATTGGGATTGTGGTTGATTAGGGGTGTGTCTAGTGTAGGCTTGGCTGCCTGAGGCGGTTCTCGATCAGAGTCAGGTGATTCTCGTTGTCTCAGATTGGGAACCGTATTTAGGTAGCCTGAGTTTCACTTTGTATTTCGTGGGTGATTGTTCCTGTCTCTGTGTAGTTTCACCAGATAGGCTGTATTAGGTTTCACGTTCCGTTTGTTGTTTTGTATTTATCAGTTATTTCATGTATCGTTCCGTTTTTCTTCATTAAAAATCATGATTAACCACCACGCTGCATTTCGGTCCGACTCTCTTTCTACAAACGAAGAACGCCGTTACATGTATGTCCATTTTAAAGTGGTAAAAAAAAAACTATTCTCCCCAATTTCATTGTATCCAATTGTTTTTAGTAGCTACTATCTTGTCTCATCGCTACAACTCCCGTACGGGCTCGGGAGAGACGAAGGTTGAAAGTCATGCGTCCTCCGATACACAACCCAACCAAGCCGCACTGCTTCTTAACACAGGTGCATCCAACCCGGAAGCCAGCCGCACCAATGTGTCGGAGGAAACACCGGGCACCTGGTAACCTTGGTTAGCGCGCACTGCGCCCAGCCCGCCACAGGAGTCGCTGGTGCGCGATTAGACAAGGATATCCCTACCGGCCAAACCCTCCCTAACCCGGACGACGCTAGGCCAATTGTGCGTCGCCCCACGGACCTCCCGGTCGCGGCCGGTTACAACAGAGCCTGGGCGCAAACCCAGAGTCTCTGGTGGCACAGCTGGCGCTGCAGTACAGCGCTCTTAACCACTGCGCCACCCAGGAGGCACTAAAGTGGTTAAAATGGATGACATTTTCATGACGATAGTATGAGAAACTAAGGAAAACATCCATTTTCATCAATATATTTATCATTTTTATGTTTACTTTTTGAAAATACTAATATGAATGGACCAAAATACCAGCAAATCCAAAAATGTATAGCTACAGTAGATGCAAAAATGTAATTTCAGCCTGTGGTGCCTGGCCTTAATCCTGCTCTTCCTGATATACTCATCCCTGTCTCTGCTCACTGCATTCATTCATTACAATAGTGATAATATCCACTCAAAAGAGTCCATTTGAAAAGTTAGAAAAAGAGTGGATCTTAAAGGGCAAATTACTTTAAATTGAATATGAAAAAAAAACTGTACTGCCACTAAAGCTTTCACTTTCTCGATAAAAGGACCAGCGGAGGTACCTGGAAGTTATATGGAAGCACTTTCTTCTTTATGCTGACTTCTCTGCATGCATTCATGTTTCTGGTAAGAGTCACTGATGAAGAGGATTTTAGTTTGAAAGGTGAACCTTAATCCAAAATCTCGATTTCTCCTCAAAATCCGGAATCATGAATAACCACATGAATGGGGATACCAGTTACAAAGATTTTAGAACAGGCAAATAATGAAATCCAATCTGTACAATAATGATAGAACTACAGCAGAAAAATAAATAATACCCCTCGTGTAGTTGAGCAATGGCTCTGTACAGCACATCTAGAGAATACATCTACTCATATTAAAATTGAGTTCTTTTGACTTGATGGTTAACAGCCACAGATGTAAACACAATAATAAACAGCATTATCTTTAAATACTGAAAACATACATTTCCAGAATTGGGTTGAAACAGGAAAGGGGTGGGATGCAGTTGCAAACCCCTCCTATTATTCCTCACTGAGTGAAAATAACTGCTTCTATGAAAGGAGCATTACGTTATTTCCATGTTCCAAACACAAATGCCTGACTTGAAGCAACCTTATTCATAGTCAATAATTGAGCATCACACTTCCATTACTTAATATATTATCAAGGCACAAGGCGAGAACCAAATGCAGACACAGGAGGCAGATGGTTGGAGTCTTACAATGTTTATTAATCCAAAGCGGTAGGCAAGATAATGGTCGTGGACAGGCAAAAAGGTCAAAACCAGGAGGTACAAAGTGGCAGACAGGCTCGTGGTCAAGGCAGGCAAAATGGTCAGGCAGGCGGGTACAAAGTCCAGAAACAGGCCAGGGTCAAAGCCAGGAGGACTAGAAAAGGGAGAATGCAAAAAGCAGGAGGACGGGAAAAATGCTGGTTGACTTGGAAACATACAAGACTGGCACAGAGACAGGAAACACAGGGATAAATACTCTGGGGGAAATAAGCGACACCTGGAGGGGGTGGAGACAGGTGAAACAGATCAGGGCGTGACATATATCTTATAACCACCTCTGAAATAGTCATTTATCCCTTCGAAGTCAATTACATAATTTTTCATAACTGTAAACAGTAATAGTCCTATCGATATTAAATATCTATAAGCAGTGTCAAATATACTTTAGCTTTCAGGGATTTAGAAATAGCAGGAACTGGATGTAACTGTAAAATGGCTGTGCATATTAGCTAAAATCGTCCCCTTTGGTGGCATTTTCTGAAAATGAAACCTGACCCTCCATTGGAAACACTGAAATAATGCCATTACATGCCAATTCATTTGCATGGCCATTCCATGGCCGGAGGTAAGGAAGAGGAACACATTGTTAACAGTCATTAAAACCATGGAAACTAGACTCATACATATCAAATGTGTTGCTTTAGGCATAGTATAACAATACTTATCTCCCAAGCAAAGAAAATGTAGAAAAGGGTATTTATAATGCACCTTGGGCCTAGAGGGTAAAATGGTTTGAATGTGCCATTGTGATTCATTTGTATTGTCAAGAAGAAGTTACGCCTGTATGAAATATGCCATTGTTAAACTGGCTTAAAGCCAATTTCATATTAACATAGTCAATTACAGTTCCTGTGATCTAAAAATGGAAAACCAACAGTTTAATTTATTGAGTTTTCTTTGGACTTTGGAATCTAACAAAATAGTAATAACGGGATGAGGTGAGCATAGATGGCAAAAAAATATTTCAGTATTTTTTCAAGATCAGAGTAAAAATTGTATTTAGATAATATGTACATCCTGTGCATATTATTCTTCATTTGAAAGTCTAGGTCACTTTGAATGAGTTCATTCCCATATGCCTCTTCTTGAGTAATAGCTGGGAAATGAAAAATGTAACCTTTGACTGTTTCAGGGTTTCAGACAACTTTATCATTTCAACTATGACATACCTCAGTGATATTTTTGACTTTTTGATTATGATATATAAAACAAAATGGTATTACCCCTGCTAATATCAGACGACAAGTGATGGAATGGGGCTGGGGTAAGAACTTTACAATGTCCAATAATTGAGGCAATGCCCTCCGGTGCTTAATATAATCAATCTAGCTCACACAGAAATTGTATATTTTAATTAAGCGGGTAGATAAAGGTGTTCCTCCTCTGAGGGGGTGAGAGGATACACCCCACCAAGTAGTTTGGAAATGTGGTCTAAATCACGATCCCAAGCAGCCCTAATGAGAACAAAGGACACAAAATATTCATTAAAACCTGCTCTAAGCATGTTGTGTGGAGTAATGAGAGAGAGAGAGAGAGAGAGAGAGAGAGAGAGAGAGCAAGGAGAGAGAGAGCAAGGAGAGAGTTAGCAAGGAGAGAGAGAGCAAGGAGAGAGAGAGAGCAAGGAGAAAGAAGGACTTGAGAAGAGAAGAGACATGAGAAGAGGTTGCCTTTTTAACTCACATGATTCTAATGTACTTCACTGACATTTAGATCTACCAGTGGGAAATCGCATCACTACTAAGTCTGTAGACATACAAAACAGGACCATTCATCTCAGCTAAGATCCCATCCCATCTCTCTCTGTGCTCAAGAGAAAGAGATGAAAAAATGTTTAATGGAATATCCCCTTATGTGCTCTTGTTATAAAACTCTGTGTCCTGGCCAGTCTTGGCCACATAAAAGCTCAGGCTAAGATTGTATGACACCTCTTATTTACCTCCAATCCTCCACAGAAAATTGGAACTTTTGAAATAATAATTACCAAGCCGACTCTGAAATTCAGCAGGAGCGATTCAGAGAACGACAACTACCTTTTTAAAAAACATGAAAAGTGTTTCAGAGGCTGGTGAGCACGAAAGCAGGGCCCACAGCTCTGTGTGGATAGAATCAGACGCAGCTCTGTGGCAAAGCCTGGAGCCTGGCCATTCAGCAGACTCTGCTCCTGCTGAGTGGGTACAGGCTAGCCTCATCTTATTCCAGCAACACCGGCTGTGAAGCGCCAGTGGGCACCTTCTCACTCTGCTAGATGTGTCCTTTAATTTCCTTCCCTTTGTTGTTCCAGCCAAACTAAATAAAAAGGTAGGGGTGGGATGCCTCTTTTTCAAATGAATAAAAGATCAACAGTCATACTTGACTATGAGGAAATGTGCACATTTTGTATAGTTTGTGAAACGTTTTGTGTACAGTAGTGTGGTAGAGGGGAGCTTGGGAGTTTGGAGAACCACATTTCTGTTTCTATCCAGCAACTATGTGTTGTTTCTGTACTTTTCAGGATTTTTTTCAGGAAAGTTTCCTTACTTTTTGCATGCTACGTTAATGATTAGACCGTGTTAAAATTGGACTTCCTTGCATTTCATAAGTTTACTGTCAAAGAGTGAAACAGATGCTTTGTGACACTCCAGAACTGTGGGGTGGAGCTTTTGATGAAGCGCCAATGAAACTCCAAGCACCAGGCTGGTATGAAACAGAATAATCCAAGTTCTTCTCTCCTTTTTTCCCAGGATGTCTCTCACAGTGATTCTCTTTGTAAACCATGCACGAGTCACACAAGGGCTTATTCCTCTCCATGGGGTGTCAGTCAATGGACAACATTTTATTTCTGATATTAAATTGTATTTACCTTGGATAATGTTAAAGACTATACCTCAAGTTAAAATACATGTTTCTCCTTTAAAATAATACAACTCAAATGTCAGAAATTAATTAATGAACCCCAGCATTTAATATCAGTAACACTAGCAATTGTTTTTATCATTGAGAGAATGTTTATTCATAATAATTTTCTAAATTAAGTTTGAAGTTCCCTGCAATACTACACCATCAGCAGTAATCTCGACTTCCCAGTACTATTCCTCCTGTGTACCAAAGTTTTGACTATTTTCTTTAGTTTCCAATTAATTGTCACATCAGTATGGCATTCTTGTGAGGCTTAATGAACCCAAGGTAGGCACCAGTGCAGCAGCGCAGCAGACCCTTTGTTCATTGCACATTCAATGTTTCATCTGCTCCAATTACGTTCCATTACACCAAACTGGCTCCTGGTCACTTTTAATTCACTTCTTGCCATCTTGTATAATTAGGGTTTGCATTAACCATGGCTCTCCAAAGAGGCTTTCTCCAGCACCATGTCTGGCTGCACTCTGCACAGGAGCATTTTGTACTTTTCAAAGTCTGTCTGAAACCCTGGCTGTCTCTCCCGGTGCTTTCAAAATGAGATCAGAGCATTTGAGATTTAGCTACAGTACTTGATGATATTAACTTTCCCTTGTTCGCCTTCCTCAAGCATTCACGTGACATATTGTAAGTGGATGCACTGCCTCTGGCTGCGGGATCCATGTGCACCCAAATTACATTTTCAGGACCGTAGATGATTTCCGTGACCTGACTTCCTGACTTCAGCGGAAAGGAAGCATCGTGAGTGGACGATGGTAATTAAGCAGCCCACAAAGCATGCTGCCACATAACTCATATTCACAAAACAGGGCCTGCTGTGCATTTCTTTAGATATTAAAAGCAGATCTTTAGATCCTCATTCACAAGATACACTCTATTTAGATGTACATCATTTTGGTAATTTTCATTGTGGACAGAAGTTGCCATAGAGTACATATTAATCTTCATTAGTCTCTCATCTTGCTTTAGTATACAATACATCTCTGCCCATTGTATACATTTGTTTAAATGTTTTATAAGTAAATGTTTTCCTCTAGCTGAGGACGAATGAAATAACCATGAATCAACCGTGAATCAACCATGAATCATTCCTATTTTATACACAAGCTATAACCCATGACACAACTCATACATTACCTGAAGGTAGCTTTGAGGATCTGCCCAGAGGTGATCTCCTTGGTGTGGTTGTTGTAGCCATAGAAGAGATCCCCAAAAACAGTTTGGTTGGCTGGGATGTCAGCTGTCTCCCCACAGTCCAGTCCCTCGGTACAGGCTTCAGACAGGGGCTGGCAGGAACGACCATCTTGACCTTTCTTGTAATCCTCAATACAACTACAACGTCAGACATAAATAAAGGGGAGCAGTGTGAGCTGATGTGCTCTTACATTCTATTCTAATAGACTGTGTTTAATCTACATTATACATGAAGCTTCTAATAAATATAGTCATATATTTAAACCCTAAATCAAATTCTGTTTGTAATTCAAGTCAATACAGGGATAAAAAATGAGGTTGTTTTTTATAAACTTATACTGGAAACTGATTTATTTGAATAGGTCCCTTTGGCTGTATTTTTTCATTTGCTCACATTGTATATAGACTTATTTTACGAGCCGGAGCCGCCACCGTGGACAGACGCCCACCCGGACCCTCCCCTATGGGTTTTAGTGTGCGGCCGGGAGTCCGCACCTTGGGGGGGGGGGTTCTGTCACGCCCTGGTCTTAGTATTTTGTGTTTATATATTTATTTGGTCAGGCCATGGTGTGACATGGGGTTATTTTGTGTTGTGTTGTGGTATTGGGGTTTTAGTAGGTATTGGGATTGTGGCTGAGTAGGGGTGTCTAGCATAGTCTATGGCTGCCTGAGGCGGTTCTCAATCAGAGTCAGGTAATTCTCGTTGTCTCTGATTGGGAACCATATTTAGGTAGCCTGAGTTTCACTGTGTGTTTTGTGGGTGATTGTTCATGTCTCTGTGTGTGTTAGCACAAGATAGACTGTTTAGGTTTTCACGTTTGTTGTTTTGTTTTGTTCGTTTTTTCTTCATCATTAAATATGTATCTAACACCACGCTGCATTTTGGTCCGACTCTCTTTCAACGGAAGAAAGCTGTAACAATAGACTTATTTTTCTACTTTATTATTGACTGTATGTTTGTTTTACTCCATGTGTAACTGTTGTTATTTGTGTTGAACTGCTTTGCTTTATCTTGGCCAGGTCGCAGTTGTAAATGAGAACTTGTTCTCAACTTGCCTACCTGGTTAAATAAAGGTGAAATAAAACAAGTATAAAATAAAAATTTACACAGGCATCCCAATTCTGATCTTTTTCTCACTAATTGGTCTTTTGACCAATCAGATCAGCTCTAAAAAAATATGTGAAAAGTTCTGATGTGATTGGTCAAAAGACCAATTAGCAGAAAAAATATCAGAATTGGGCTGCCTTAGTGACTGACTGAAGAGTACATGAAATTCCATCTTGACATTATGTAAACATCACTATGGCTATCTGTCAGGATTATTGACTTATTTTACTTGCGTTCATGGCTCACTATTTACTCAGAAGTGCACCCCTTTATGCCCGAGTTCAAGGAGATCCACAAAATAGGCCTCCTCATAATTCTAGTGTGCCAATCAATTCTAGCTTTGTTGTATGGTGCTATTAATTAAATTCAGTGAACAAAAAACACCCCATTTCATTTTTCAAAAAGGGAATAATCCAAACAGTGAGTCCTCTCGACTCTTTCATATTTATGACACTTTGACATTCCAGTGTCTAGCGAGCAATGTAAAATATATCAAAGGCAATGGGCCTGGGATTAAAGTAAAATACTCTTTCTTCATGATGACACTTCTTTCTACAGGAAAGTGTCACTAAAAAGGGTTAGATATATTTTGTCCATAATGGAGTCCTAATCCACACTGCATTTAAACTGGTTCACTTTCCCTGTCATATTATCATGTTTCATATGACAGACAATTAAGCACGTTTGTCACCTACAGTCAGAAAAGACTTGACATTAAAAGAGAGGTCAAGAGATCTTTCTCTTTTAAGAGACAACCTCTCCAAGGCGAAGAGAAAAATCACTCTGAGTGACTAACGCACTGCACAGCTGACATTTAAAAGACATACTGGTGCACTTCGCTTTCCTACTTAAACTATGTCATGACAATGCCATCACCAGGAATCTACTGAAGTGAAAAAGAAGGCAATACTATTACTACACATTGTTAGGTTCTAATTATCAAAGCAAGAACTTGACGGACACTATGAAAGCTTAAACCAAGTTCACTCACCGAACAGCTGAACCGACAAAAGACATTCACACAAGCACTGATATTTAACCCTTTCTCCTATGCTGAATCTCCTCCTACATATCTGAACAGCCAGTGATGTTCAGAACCTTAGTGATATCTGTTCTTCCTCCTTTCTTCTGACCTGACCTCTGCCCCAAAGTGCTCACTCCTCCCCAACTTACAGCTGTCATGTTGACTCGTACCAGACGGTGTCTTTCCTCCTCCCATAGGATCCCAGATGGCTAACAATAATATATCCTGACATAAGGTAAAGGTTATAAATTACCCTCTCTCCCTCAGTGAAAGGAATAAGTATATTTCATGATTTCATAAGTCAAAAAATCAGAACTCAACAACATTTTGGTAGATGCATTCGGTTGTGCAACTGACTAGGTATCCCCTTTCCCTTCCCTACTATCATGGTTTTGTTAGGATTTCCTACATTGTAAACTTCTGTCCTCCTTTTTAAACACTTCAGGATGTGACACTGTTATATCAGTTCAGTGCCACAGAGACAGGGCCTGCATACCAAATAGCACTGTATTTGCAACACAGTGCACTACTTTAGTGCACGACAAAAGTAGTGCACTATGTAGAGAATAGGTTGCCATTTGAGATGCATCCAAGTTCAGTAGTGTTCTCTCACCCGCAGAACATCTGGATGTTGTAAAGGGTGGGGTCATCCTCCAGGGGGGCGAGTTGCTGGAGGCACAGTTGTTCACAGCCTCCGTTAAAGCCGTCAGAGCAGTCGATGCCAATGTGGTGGTCGTAGCAGCCTGTGCCATCCTTCATGGGACTCAGTCCAGGAGGGCACTAGAAAGAACGGGAATAAAGGATACACGATGGCACAGAAAGTCAAAAACAATAGGGGCACAGATCAACTAAAACACACTAGGGATGTGATCTGGTTTCATATTGCTCAAATGTAATCATGTTCCAAATCTTTAGTTCACACAGAAATAAGTAGAGATCAGACACATCCAGATCCCATGTGTGTGTGTACAAATTGTAGAAAAGTGGGTTAGAGAAAATCAAGGTAACGGCTTTGATTATATTTTCCCAAACAACATTCGATGAACTCTGTCGTACCACAAAAGATGTGCTGCTAACAAAGATATATGAGGCATAAATTCACAGAGGCATCCAGAACATCTACAACTCTACACCTGCTTCCAGAGTTACAAAGACTCCCCTATCCTTCCCAAAGCAATCTTTCAGAGGCCAGTGAAGCCAAATTCACATTTTCTGTCAGACATTCCTTCAAAGGGTACTTTGATGGGATGATACTTAACAAGGCACCCCTGCCTGTAGAAAAGAGGAACATACTATGTAATAAGGAATAAGGAAGCATAAGCAGCATATATATTTATTTATTTAATTGCTCTCCCAAGTCTCCAGTGCCCATAGATCCTGGTCTCATCCCAGTGGGCACACACTGGTTGACTCAATGTTGTTTCCAAATTACGTTGAACCAACATGGAACAGGCGTTGAATTGACATTTGTGCCCTGTGGGATGACAAGAGTAGTCGGTTGAAAGAGTAGGCTGAATCCTGATACCTCTAGCTCAAACTGACACATTTTGATGGGGATCAAACATGAACCAGTGCATCAATCGACTCTAAGGGGTCTAACATGAATTGGAACTTCATAAGTTGAGTCAAACAGAAGCACTGAAAATCCTGCTCGGTCCTCTTTTTCCTGTAGTCCACAATCATCTGTGGTTAAGTGGTTAACACTGGGTTAATGGCTAATGTATCAATGGCCATTGGGGCATATGTCGTAACAGGAGTCCCACGCCTCGTCCCTCCCTGGACACATTGCTATTGATTTTGTCGCTTGGCTACGGGCACTGTGAAAACTGATTTATCACATGTAATGTAAAGAGCATGGTACATTGAATCTCCTAACTCATCTGTAGCAGAGACTCTTTAAATCACTGGGCCTCTGCAATCGATGGCAATGGGTAAGTGTGGCAAAGGGAAGTCAGTGGAATTCATGTATTAATGGTCCTTGATGGCCCTTGCTTGTGAACCCCACGTCTCTCCTTATTGACTGCTGTAAGCCAAATTCTGTGTGTGTAAATGTACTTGGTGAATAAAGGTGATTCTGACTGACATGCAGAAATAGAACTCAGGAGAATTTCCCCACTGCCAAGAGAATGATAGTCATAAAAGATGTGCTTGCTTTCAGGCTTGCATTATACTGTTTGAGGATTTTCCATACAGTTCTATTTCCATATGTAATGAACACAATGGGAGACAGCGCAGGGCGCAGCAGGTGTTTATTTGTAAAGGACCACAGGAGGCGGCAGGTAGCTGGGTCCAGGGGCAGGCAGAAGGTCATACACAGGGGGACCAAAAAGTCAACAGTAAAGGCAGGGAAAAGGCTAGTAACATCGTCCGGGAGATCAGGCAATAGGTGAATTACAGGAAATCCGATTGGTTAAAGTACAGGCAAGGAATAGGCAAAAGGCTTCATTAGTGAGGCAGGCAAAAAACCATACATGAGAGGATTAAATTAGAGGGTGATATCCAGCGCCCCGAATAGAAGTGTGTCACAAAACAAACAATACCTTGCAATGATGGGGTGCAAAGAACTGAACCAAATAGTATGTGATAATAACATACAGGTGTGTGAACAGAATTCAGGTGATTGGGATCTGGAGAGTGAGCTGCGTTCAGGGGATCTATGTGTTGGAGAGTGTGAGCTGGAAAGTGGGCTGGAAAGTGAGCTGCGTTCAGGGGATCTACGTGTTTGAGAGTGTGAGTTGGAAGCAGACGTTACACCATACAGCATTTTTGCATAGAGTTCTATTGCAAATTAAAACTCAACCGTTTAGGAATTCACAATCCATAGGTCAAAGGTAGAATAAATCATAAGCTTTGAAATGATTCAGATAAAGTGAAAAATGGCAAAGGTCCTCAAAAGATCCCTCCATGAGAGAAACAATAGATAATGTCAACATACAATATATCGCCTTTCATAGTAATGAAATGACAAAATACATTTTTAGTTGCTAGGTAGAATAACAAATGTAGCTCCACAAAATAAACAACATCCTTCACTGGCAGTTTAAGGAAATAAAACAATAAATGATAATAGTGTACCGGCTTGTGAAGCTTTTGTATTTAGGCTGAACTGGAAAAACCCTTGAACCACTGTACCTTTTAATCCCATTTCCTAATGGTGATAAATTCCTCCTGCTCCTTCCAGTTTATGGGAATCAGCCATGTGGTGTTGCCACATAGCAACAAATCCTTACTAGAGAGTTGGATAAACTTTGCAATTTTCCAATACGCCAAATAGGCAGATTGGAGAAAGTGAACAATAGAGATTGAATAGGTCTACTTATCCAGCAAGCAGAGTTTCAGGAGGAGAGGGAAGATATAATCTGTTCCATATGTCATGGTTGAGGTTATCAACGTATATCAGGTTAAGAGTTGTACAGTAATATAATAACCCCTTGGGAATATAAATGTAAACTTAAAAATGTACAGTGATTGTATTGACATTCTATAACGCCACTCCCAAACCATATATATATTATCTTCATAAATCACCATTTGTTAGGGGGATTAGTGTAAAAAAAAAACGTCACCAACACCTCCCCTGGTGCTAGCCAGTCATATTTCAGAGGTAGCTTTAGGGATTACAGAGGTGCATTCCCATGCTCTGCATCTGTCCACGGAAAGACTGCAGCAGATTTTTCCAAAAGAGGATGTACTACCTTAAATCCCCCTATCGATCCTTAGAGGAAAACATCAGTACTAGCAGGCTGCTGAGCACCTGCTACTCTATAGGAGTATGCTCATAGAAAACCTTGGCCAAATATCGACTCAGCTCAGAACTGCTTAGTGTCCAAAATGGGATCCAAGTCAGAGCTGGTTGCAACTGAATGTGGACTACGTCAGTAACAAAGTGCATTGGCCAGCATGGGAAACATGTTAAGGTGCTTGTTCTGAAGTTAAATAAGATTATGTTTGACCGTGGACAGCTTAGACTGGCACAATTGAGCATTCTAATTGTAAGGCATATCTATATGTTTTTGAGGTATATCTATATATATTTTTGAAGGAGGAGTTCTCTGGGGGAAGGTATATGTGACTCCCAAACAGAACACCTCATTTTTTAAATGTAAATTTGACAAGTTCAGTTGTAGTACAGGCCAGTAGTACTGTAAATACGTGATGAAATGTCTTCAACAATGGAACATCAAATGAAAGAATAAATGTCTATATACCAATTACAAAGGCCAATTAAGACTTGGGGAATATTTCCACCCTGGTCATTCTCACTGCAGGAAGTGTGTGATAACAGTCGGAATGTCGGCATCATGTAAATACTAAGGTCTCCTCTGTCGGTAGGGACACATCCCACACTGCAGGCTGACGCTTTGTTTGGACAGGGCCCAATTTGTTCTGGTGGCAGGCAGGTTGGACAGACAGCCTCACATTTCCCCTGTTCTCGCAGGAGTAGACGAGAGCTAATGAATCGCATAATAATTAGGTGATTATTAGACATTACTTCCAAACGACTGCACTGTCTCTCCTCAGGAGTGCCATACATCAGCCAAGACAGAGTGGGTCAGGCGGCTTCGGCTCATGCTAGGAGAGATATTAAACATGACGAGACAAGACTGGCAGCATGGACTCAGACAAGGTGTTAATTGATTTGTGGATTCGGCCTCTGGGTTCCGGCCAGTTACCACTATGATTTGACGGATGAAAGCATCATTCATATACCTAGTCACAAGGTAATTACAAAACGCCAAGTAATATATCCAACAGATGGCACCATCCTGGATATCTTGCCGTAACAAGAGTGGACACTTAGTAGGAGCTGGTAGGAAAAATATTGATTCCTTATTGCGGATCTAAGCTTGCAAATGCATGTTTATAAATGGGATGTCCATATTAAACCTTCAGTACCATGAATCAAAAATCCAGAGCTTCAGGTAGGTCTGGGTGATGCAGACAATAATCCATGTCTGTCACGTCCTGACCATAGAAAGCCTGTATTTTCTATGATAGAGTAGGTCAGGGCGTGACTAGGGGTGTTTAGTCTATTTTATTATTTCTATGTTGGGGTTTGTGTATGATTCCCAATTAGAGGCAGCTGGTAGTAATTGTCTCTAATTGGGGATCATACTTAAGTTGCATTTTTCCACCTGGTGGTTATGGGATATTGTTTATGTTTAGTTGCCTGTTAGCACTGCATTGTCATTTAGTTTATTCTTTATTGTTTGGTTTTTTCTAAGTTTCACTGTCTAAATTTTAACTCTACGTACGCTGTGCCTTGGTCCATTAATTCATTAGACGAACGTGACAATATCACAATAATAGAAACGGTTATCTCCATAAAAGCATGAGGTATACAAGGAAATGTTTAGAAATAAAGATCAACATGATGCATATCTATTAATATTCTTTCAGTATAATCAGTTGCTGAAAGTATCAGGGGTTTTGCTTCATGACACAAATAAGGGAGAAAACAAATAGAAAATGAAAATATGATTCTAATTTGATGATTGGATGTATTTTGCAGTTACATAAACTAGGGGCACATGTCTAAGTATTTCATGAAGCTTGTGCATGTTAACAAATACCTTCTGAGACTGTTGTCTACTTCAGAGCTCAGTGGTAGAGCTGCTATCATTGACTAATTCATTAACAGGACCTCTTAATTCTGTTCTCATGTCCTCCGGATCTGACGACAACTGTTCAGTATATAGCTTTGTTGTCTGTGTTCTATGTCCTGTGTTTTGCATTGTTTTTTATAAAAATTAAAAACAATGTTCGCCTTGGGTGTGAGAAATACACTTTACAAATTAAATTAATTATTAATATGTATTATTATCATAATTTAATATCATATAAGAATCATTTCCACAACATGACATAGATATATTTTGGGCCCTCTGATATCGCAATGCTCTTTCCTGTGTTTAAATGTCAAACCCTGCAATATATTTTGTAATAAATCAATACATTTAGTCATGACTTTTAGATACTGGAAACCATTGATACTATAGGTCACAGGGCATGTACATCTATTACAAGAAGTGCAATACCAGGGAGTCTGCATGCTATTGGTTGCATGCTAACTCTGTGACAGCTGCATGTAGGTAGGTCTGTCCACCAGCACAATTAGAGCAGAAGGAAAATGTTCTCAACGAGGGCAATACATTGTTTGCTAAATCTAATCGCTCGGCATTGAAATTACATTTACTTGAGCAGCAAGATTTTGACATTTACAAGCCTCAAAGAAACAAATTAGGTGATTTTCTACGCACTTGTATCTGAATGAACAGCAAACCAAGTCAGGCCTTCTAACAAACAGGAATCTTAATTGCATTGGTGCAGAAAACGGATGTATTTTCAGATGATGCTAGGGACCCCAAAGCTGTGAAAGAACACTTACATTGATGTCCAAGTATGGCCTCTGTACTCAAATTGCAATTGTTAACTATGACGGATACAATAATGAATGTTTGTTGTCGATTAAAATTGTGTGTTCTCATATATAATTCACATTCAAGTGTGAAATACAGTTCCTACACAAACGACTTGGTCAAAACCAGTTTAGACATTACATACAGCCCTTTGCTGAGTCAGAGAATGGTCTTGATAGCCATGTTAAACCAACATTTTGAGACAGTCTTTTGATTACTAATGTTTTCTTGCCATGACAGTCATGTTTTGAAAAGTTCACTGCAGTAAATGCAAATGTGATGTTTTATCAATCCAGTGCAGACATTTGAAACTGAAATGCATAGAAGATGTGCCTTAGATCTGTCCTACTCATGCACCGAATAGATATTCTCTATCTCATTTTAATATCATGCATTGAGGGTGGGAGGGCATAATATTGAGGAAATGTAAATCAATAAATTATTATCATTTGAGGAAGATCTGATAGTTCCAAAAAGTGTATCTTCAAACCTGTTACAGAAAGATAATCTGATCAGAAATGCTGGATCACCTTTCATCTAATTAGAAATGCTGGATCACCTGAAACTCATGTCTTGAGCAAATGAATAGTCTTTAAAGATGGTTGACAGCCTGAGTTTTTCACATCTTTCACCATAAATCTGTCGCAAAACACCAACAAACACTAGGAGTACAACTTTTTAGTAGGATAGAAACCATGGACAGATGGTGAATTAAATAGAACATGCCTGATCCATTTCATGGCTGCTAAGCAAACAAAGAGAGGTAGTACTGTAAAGGGGGCCATCTCCAGGCGGTACAGTGGTTCACTCACCATGCATCCACTGGAATCAAGCTTGCGGTCAGAGACGCAGCGGAAGTTTCGGCTACAACCACCGTTGTCCTTTGAGCAGTCGCGCACCGGGCCAAACGAGTCCAGCAAAACCTCCAGACTGTCAAACGATGAGGAGATCATCAGCTCTTCTCTGGCAAAATAAAACACAAACAAAAACATTAGAATCTTCCCCCTAAAAACTAAATCATCAGTCGCTAGCAATCAAATGTCCCTCTTTGGTCCTCATCACAAAACAGTGCATCAAATGCATCTTTCATTTTGAAACTTTATGATGTGCTTCAGTCAGAGCAGCCAAAACTTGAATTTCAAAGCAACCCTGCTTTGCAAAGGGCCTAAGATGTGTTTGATGAAAAGCATTGGGTTTACGGTACGGTTTACAGTGCCTTATTGCTATAACCTTGCTCCAAGCCATCTGTTTTGTCTCTATTATGTGAAATATTTCAAAGACTTGCAAGGTAAAATATTCCAGATCATCACATTGAAATATGAATAGAAAGGGTGGATGAAGAACAAAGCTTGGGCGTACATTCTTATTTTCAGAATGCTAAATCACCATGCCATTGAAGTGGAATATATATGATAAACTGAGTACTTTTATAATAACACTGCCATGAACCTTGCCTAGGGGAAAGAAAGAATAGCCTCTCTTGTTTTGTAGATAGTATTCATTTGCTCCTTCACCCACTCCCAGAATGCTTCCCCAGAGATTGCCTGAAATAAACATATTCGATATTTCAAGATTTTATCAAACTAGCCAATTTTCTTTTATAATTAACTGTGGGCATTGTCTTTATACATTTATGGCGAACTAACCCAACAGGTCATACAGATAAGGATGCATTTAAAATAATTATGACGCATTCATTTTTTTGTATTAAGTACGGAAAATAACCTTTGTATTTACATGAGTGAAATCATCCATCCTTGTCATCATGTTGTTTAACACTGATTCATGAGGAGGGTTACAGGTGCAGCTACATAGCGTATGTGATCTCTCCCACGGTTGCACAAATCCTGCATGTTTGATTTGAATTCAGACCATACATTAGTGGTCTTCAATAGACACAATCAATGTACATTTGAATCTTAAAACATTATATAGAAAGATGAGACCATTTATCCTAACCTCCAGCCACCCTAGCCATAGACTGTTCTCTCTGATACCGCACGGCAAGCGGTACCGGAGCACCTAGTCTAGGTCCAAGAGGCTTCTAAACAGCTTCTACCCACAAGCCATAAGACTCCTGAACATCTAATCAAATGGCTACCCAGACAATTTGCATTGCCCCCCCCCTCTTTTACACAGCTGCTACTCTCTGTTATTATCTATGAATTGTCACTTTAATGACTATATCTACATGTACACATTACCTCAATCACCTCGACTAACCGGTGCCCCCGCACATTGACTGTGTACCGGTACCCCGTGTATATAGACTCGCTAATGTTATTTTACTGCTGCTCTTTAATTACTTTTCATTTTATTTCTTATTCTTATTCATATTTTTCAAACTGCATTGTTGGTTAGGGGCTTGTAAGTAAGCATTTCACTGTATTCGGCGCATGTGACTAATAACATTTTATTTGATTTGGATAAACTACATGATTAACAAGAACATTTAAGCAATATGAAAGTCCACTCTGCTCATAATTCAGAAAAGACACAAAGAAGAGACATTCAGGCTATTAGCCGTTGAAAAATACAGGCTGGCTAATTACTTCTCTTTATCCGGTAATTTGCCTTATGTGAAATATTTCAAAGACTTGCAAGGTAAAATATTCCAGATCATCACATTGAAATATGAATAGAAAGGGTGGATGAAAAACAAAGCTTGGGCGTACATTCTTATTTTCAGGATGCTAAATCACCATGCCATTGAAGTGGAATATAAACTCAGCAAAAAAAGAAATGTCCTCTCACTGTGAACTGCGTTTATTTTCAGCAAACTTAACATGTGTAAATATTTGTATGATCTTAACAAGATTTAACAACTGAGACATGAACTGAACAAGTTCCACATACATGTGACGAACAGAAATTGAATAATGTGTCCCTGAACAAAGGGGGGGTGGGTCAAAATCCAAAGTAACAGTCAGTATCTGGTGTGGCCACCAGCTGCATTAAATACTGCAGTGCATCTCCTCCTCATGGACTGCACCAGATTTGCCAGTTCTTGCTGTGAGATGTTACCACACTCTTCCACCAAGGCACTTGCAAGTTCCCTGACATTTCTAGGGGGAATGGCCCTAGTCCTCACCCTCCGATCCAACAGGTCCCAGATGTGCTCAATGGGATTGAGATCCGGGCTCTTCGCTGGCCATGGCAGAATACTGACATTCCTGTCTTGCAGGAAAGCACGCACAGAGCGAGCAGTATGGTTGATGACATTGTCATGCTGGAGGGTCATGTCAGGATGAGCCTGCAGGAAGGGTACCACATGAGGGAGGAGGATGTTTTCCCTGTAAAGCACAGAGTTGAGATTGCCTGCAATGACAAGCTCAGTCCGATGATGCTGTAACACACAGCCCATGACGGACCCTCCACCTCCAAATCAAGAGTACAGGCCTCGGTGTAACGCTCATTCCTTCGACGATAAACACAAATCCGACCATCACCCCTGGTGAGACAAAACCGCGACTCGTCAGTGAAGAGCACTTTTTGTCAGTCCTGTCTGGTCCAGCGAAGGTGGGTTTGTGCCCATAGGCGACGGTGTTGCCAGTGATGTCTGGTGAGGACCTGCCTTATAACAGGCCTACAAGCCCTCAGTCCAGCCTCTCTCAGCCTATTGCGGACAGTCTGAGCACTGATGGAGGGATTGTGCGTTCCTGATGTAACTCGGGCAGTTGTTGTTGCCATCCTGTACCTGTCCTGCAGGTGTGATGTTTGGATGTTCCGATCCTGTGCAGGTGTTGTTACATGTGGTCTGCCACTGCGAGGACGATCAGCTGTCCGTCCTGTCTCCCTGTAGCGCTGTCTTAGGTGTCTTACAGTCCGGACATTGCAATTTATTGCCGTGGCCACATCTGCAGTCCTCATGCCTCCTTGCAGCATGCCTAAGGCACATTCACTCAGATGAGCTGGGACCCTGGGCCTTTCTTTTGGTGTTTTTCAGAGTCAGTAGAAAGACCTACTTAGTGTCCTAAGTTTTCATAACTGTCACCTTAATTGCCTACCATCTGTAAGCAGTTAGTATCTTACAACCATTCCACAGGTGCATGTTCATTAATTGTTTATGGTTCATTGAACAAGCATGGGAAACAGTGGTTAAACCCTTTACAATGAAGATCTGTGAAGTTATTTGGATTTTTACAAATTATCTTTGAAAGACAGGGTCCTGAAAAAGGGACGTTTCATTTTTTGCTGAGTTTACATGATAAACTGAGTACTTTTATAATAACACTGCCATGAACCTTGCCTAGGGGAAAGAAAGAATAGCCTCTCTTGTTTTGTAGATAGTATTTATTTGCTCCCTCACCCACTCCCAGAATGCTTCCCTGGAGATTGCCTGAAAGAAACATATTTGATATTTAAAGATTTTATCAAACTTGCCAATTTTCTTTTATAATTGACTGTGGGCATTGTCTTTATACATTTATGGAGAACTAACCCAACAGGTCATACAGATAATGATGTATTTTTTTTTTAATGGATGGTTTCATTCTTATACTGAATTTAGGCTACCTTTATGATGTATTCATTTTTTTGTATTAAATTAAGCACACAAAATAACCTTTGTATTTACATGAGAGAAATGTTATTCGTCACATGCTTCGTAAACAAAAGGTGTAGACTAACAGTGAAATGCTTACTTACAAGCCCTTCCCAACAATGAGGAGAGAAATAATATAGAAACATAATAGTAAAGTCAATCACGTAATAATAAAAGTAATAATAAATACACAATGAGTAACTTGGCTATATACACGGGTCACCAGTACTGAGTCGATGTGCAGGGGTACAAGGTCATTGAGGTAGATATGTACATGCATATGATATAACTAGGAATAAAGTGACAGATAATAAACAGTAGCAGCAGCGTATGTGATGAGTCAAAAAAGTTAGTGCAAGAAGGGTCAATGCAGATAGTCCGGCTAGCTATTTGGTTAACTATTCAATAGACACTATCACTATAGATTTGAACCTTAAAGCTGATGATGAGCCCATTTACCCTAGCGTTCAATTATATATATGATTAAAAAGAACATTTAAAGCCATAGGAAAGTCCTCTCTGCTCATAATTCAGAAAAGACACAAAGAAGAGACATCCATTCAGGCTATTAGCCATTGTAAAATACAGGCTGGCTAATTGCTTCTCTTCACCCTGTAATTTGCCTTGCATTATACTTTACTCTTTATAGGTGAGTCACAGTTAAAATGGAAATACTGTATATTGTGAGGATTCTGATTCCAAGTCTGCAGATCAATCTACATGTATCTATGAATACTCTGAGCTCTACATGGCATAAACTTACAAAACTTTCCTCCATCTCATTTCTGTTGCTATATAGGATAACAAGATAACAAGGAGTAGAAGCAAGTAACTAAATCTAACCCTCTAAATGGTTCATTAAATGGGGAGAGAAAGTTGAACGCTGACTCTTTGAAACACAACTTTAATGAAAAACAGTGCCCAATGCAGTCAAAATAAAAAATGTTCCTGTGTTTTGTATCATATTGTATAATTCTGGGGCGGCAGGTAGCCTAGTGGTTAGAGCGTTGGGCCAGTAACCGAAGGTTGCTAGATCGAATCCCCAGGCTGACAAGGTAAAAATCTGTCGTTCTGCCCCTGAACAAGGCAGTTAACCCACTGTTCCTAGGCCGTCATTGTAAATAATAATTTGTTCTTAACTGACTAAATTAAGGTTTAATATATATGTATGTATATATATATTGTACAACAGATAAAAGTAACACTGTAAAAATGTGATCAGTGTTATTTCCTGATAGTTGCTGGTTGTAAATAAAATGTACCCAGGACCTTCTAATCAGCATGTTTTGCATGGGTTGAGTTTCGGCTTCCCTGGTAACATCACTAGATTGTAAATTAGGTAATAGACCAATAACAAAGAGAGTTCGCAACCTTTCTGCCAAATAACAGCTAATTTTCTGTTTCCCCTCCCCAGTCAGACCACTCAGACAAACACTCCCAAATATTTTTTTTTGCAAAAAGCTCATTTTTGACCATTTAAATGGAAAACTGTACAGTAAGGTTGTGACCCAGAATTTGAGATTGATATAAAAAAAATGGCTGCAGTTCAGTTTAAAGCTCTTTTGTCAACTATTTTGTCAATTTTATGAAGTTAATAAATTAAGGCACAGACACTTTTAGATCAGAGCCTTTTCTTCCTTGTGTTGCTGCCAGAGAGTAAGACGTGGTGACAAATGATTTTCAAACAAGGCCTCAGAGGGAGCACGCAGCTCCAAAGCAGAGTAAATTAACAGCATCTAGAGGTGGTAGATAGCTGTGGCGTATGCTACTGCCCTGGGGGGACGCAACGTGAGCGTTCATCACGTCATCAATCACAAGACATGTAGTTATTTACTCAGTTTTCAAGAAAGCTGCCAAATGATAAATAGAATATAAAAACACAGGAAACAAGTAGGGTGTAATGGGATACTGTATAATATGGGAGAATATAGTTCACATTAATGCAGTAAAAAGAGAGATGTGGTAGTCTATTGCAGAGAAAGCAAGACAGTGATACTTCAGGATTTTGGCAATGAGGCCCTTTATCTACTTCCCCAGAATCAGATGAACTGGTGGATAGCATTTTTTTTGTCTCTGTCCAGTATGAAGGAAGTTAGAGGTAGTTTCGCGAGCCATGGCTCGATACCCATAGACTTACAGCCACAACTACCTCAAACTTCCTTCATAATGGACACAAAGACATAAAAATGGTATCCACAAGTTCATCTGACTGATAAAGGGCCTCATTGCCAAAATGCTGAAGTTTCCCTTTAATGAAACCCATTATCAAAATTATTTTCATTGTTTGTGGTATTACATGAGCAGTAATATGTTTTTGTTGTAGCCAGTCACTTGTCTTTGGCCTGTTGCTCAAAAGTGAAGCCGTTGTGGGCTACATCATTACTATGTTCAGCTGAGAAACTAGTTTAGTGCTTCACAGAGAAGAATCCAAATGTAAAAGCCAATCAGAATCAGAGGAAAATCTGACCTTTTGTTAATAGTATTCAAGCTTCCAGTAACAAATCATCCTCCAACTAATATAGAGCCTGGTTTTCATGATCACCCATTCAAATATTCAGGATAAAATAGATTTGTACACCTACTCCTTAAATATATCCACCCCATGTTTTCTCTCTTGTGAGATTGGCTCCCAATTTACCATTGAATTTGGTACAGCGCCTCTAATGACACTCCAATGCTGGACAGAGTGGTTGTGACTGCAATGAACTGAATGACAATTTGTGACATCCAGTTAACATGGATCATCATCATCATCATCTAAGTTCAATATCAGCTGAAAGGGATGATGGATCTTGCTACTCCTATTCAACTTTGACTCAGTAACGTAACATACTGAGAATGCTATGTTAAAATCAAAGTCAGAGTTCCTCAATGTCTGCTAGTTGAGTCTTGGATGTGCTGACATGATTTTGAAATTGTGTTGTTTATGAATAATAAGATATGAATATTTCATTGATGAAATCAGGAGCATGCATATCTTTACTTTTCCCCCCAAAAAATATAAAGACTATCTATGTCAAATCATGCCCAGGTGATCGTATAACGATTCATCTTTCCCAAAAAAATCTTTCAACTGAAATTGACAAGAAAAATATAGAGACTAACTCAAAAGAACATGACAGGACAGGACATGTCATCACAGGACTAAAACATTTACACAATGACTGAGAGGGAGGACATTTCATTGGATTAATCCGTAAAATGTGAATACAGTGCAATTGGAAAGTATTCAGAACCCTTGACTTTTTCCACATTTGTTACGTTGCGGCATTGTTCTAAAATAGATTAAATATAAAATTGTCCTCATCAATCTACAATTTTTGCAAATACATAAAATAAAAGTTTAAAAAACAGAAACACCTTATTTCCACAAGTATTCATGCCCTTTTCTATGACACTTGAAATTGAGCTCAGGTGCATCTTGTTTCCATTGATCATCCTTGAGATGTTTCTACAACTTGATTGGAGTTCACCTGTGGTACAATCAATTGATTGGACATGATTTGGAAAGGCTCACACCTGTTTACAGCATTAAAGATCCCCAAGAACTCAGTGGCCTCCATCATTCTTAAATGGAAGAAGTTTGGAACCACCAAGATTCTTCATAGATCTGACCGCCCGGCCAAACTGAGAAATCGGGGGAGAAGGGCCTTGGTCAAGGAGGTGACCAAGAACCCGATGGTCACTCTGACAGAGCTCCAGAGTTCCTCTGTGGAGATGGGAGAACATTCCAGAAGTACAACCATCTCTGCAGCACTCCACCAATCAGGCCTTTATGGTAGAGTGGCCAGACGGAAGCCACTCCTTATTAAAAGGCACATGACAGCCCACTTGGAGTTTGCCAAGAGGCACCTAAAGGACTCTCAGACCATGTGAAACAAGATTCTCTGGTCTGATGAAACCAAGATTGAACTCTTTGGCCTGAATGACAGGCGTCATGTCTGGTGGAAATCTGGCACCATCCCTACAGTGAAGCATGGTGAAGGCAGCATCATGCTGTAGGGGTGTTTTTCAGCGGCAGGGACTGGGATACTAGTCAGGATCGAGGGAAAGATCAATGGCTCAAAGTACAGGGAGAGCCTTGATGAAAACCTGCTCCAGATCGCTCAGGACCTCAGACTGGGGCGAGGATCACCTTCTAACAGTACAGCGAATCTAAGCACACAGCCAAGACAACGCAGGAGTGGCTTCGGGCCAAGTCTCTGAATGTCTTTCAGTGGCACATTCAGAGCCCGGACTTGAACCCGATCTAACATCTCGGGAGAGAAAAAAAAAAGAAGCTGTGCAGCAATGTTCCTCATCCAACCTGACAGAGAGGACACGCTGAGAACAATGGGAGAAACTCCCCAAATACAGGTGTGCCAAGAAGACTACCCAAGAAGACTCAAGGCTGTAATCGCCGCCAAAGGTGCTTCAATAAAGTACTGAGTAAAGGGTCTGAATACTTATGTAAATGTGATATTCCTGTTTTTTTTATTTTTTTATAAAATTGCTAAAATTTCTAAAAACCTGTTTTTGCTTTGTTATTATGGGGTATTGTGTATATGGAAAAAGTAAAGAAGTCTGAATACTTTTCGAATGCACTGTATACACTGAGTGTACAAAACATTCGGAGCACCTTCCTAATATTGAGTTGTATCCCCTCCTTTAGGCCATCAGAACATCCTCAATTTGTCAGGGCATGGACTCTACAAGGTGTCGAAAGAGTTCCACAGGGATGCTGGCCCATATTGACTCCAATGCTTCCCACTCTTGTGTCAAGTTGGCTGGATGTCCTTTGGGTGGTGGAACATTCGTGATACACATGGGAAAGTGTTCAGCGTGAAAAACCCAAAAGCGTTGCAGTTCTTGACACAAACCGGTGCACCTAGCACCTACTAACATACAGTAAGTACCCTGTTCAATGGCACCTACAGTGCCTTGCGGAAGTATTCGGCCCCCTTGAACTTTGCGACCTTTTGCCACATTTCAGGCTTCAAACATAAAGATATAAAACAGTATTTTTTTGTGAAGAATCAACAACAAGTGGGACACAATCATGAAGTGGAACGACATTTATTGGATATTTCAAACTTTTTTAACAAATCAAAAACTTAAAAATTGGGTGTGCAAAATTATTCAGCACCTTTACTTTCAGTGCAGCAAACTCTCTCCAGAAGTTCAGTGAGGATCTCTGAATGATCCAATGTTGACCTAAATGACAAATGATGATAAATCTAAAATAGAAAAATACAGTTTTATATCTTTATGTTTGAAGCCTGAAATGTGGCAAAAGGTCGCAAAGTTCAAGGGGGCCGAATACTTTCGCAAGGCACTGTAAATATTGCCCATTCACCCTCTGAATGGCACACAAACAATCCATTTCTCAATTGTCTCAAGGCAAAAACATCCTTCTTTAACCTGTCTCCTCTCCTTCATTTACACTGACTGAAGTGGATTTAACAAGTGACATCAATAAGGGATCATAGCTTTCACCTGGATTCACTTGGTCAGTCTATGTCATAGAAAGAGCATTTATACTTCATGTTTTGTATACTCAGCGTAGTGAGCCATACCCAGTGCTTAAGTTGTATATCGGGAGGTACCGTAACAAAGAGGGGGTGACCAAGGGGGCTCTGAGGTACCGGAACGGATGGAAAATAATAATCACCTTTATAATAAAGCAGTGCATGCATATCATCGCATTTGTGTTGTGGCATAGAACATTAGAGCAGGCCTGGAGTCGCTTATAGAAGTTGCACATATGAAAGAAAACAATTGTGCAAACTGAAAATCTGAAATCAATAAAAGCAACCTTGCCTTGAATCCATCAATAGCCTAGACCTACAGTAGGTGTGTATACACATATAGTTCAATATGAGGAGGAAATTATAGAAATGATGAGTAGCTCACTCGCCGGTGAAGGCGCTAGGCTTTTGGCCCGAGACTATCTCTCTTGTTTTACATTATAAAACAGTGTTTGCTCAATAGGTCTAATTAGAAGTTTATATATTTGGTAGTCTACAGTCAGATTAGAGTCTTCTCTTTTAAACTGGAGCCATCTGCTTTCCAAACTGTGTTATCCCGCGATTTCATTTGATAGAAAGGCTTTTTCTGGCTGCATGCAGTTCACTGACAGATTTGCCGCCCGGCTATATGCCTTGTGACTGGGCTACATAAACACAATCCATAGCTAGGTCATTTTTTAAGATGCTATTGGTCCTCTGTGGCTAAATTATAGGCCTACTCCTGGTGTAGTATTCTGAATGATTTAATTTATTTCTGAACAGACAGCAGTAATTGTATAACTTTGGCAAAAATATTTCAATTAATCAGGGCTGGTGAAACTCCTTCAGCACCCTTCCCGCAGCTACTGTATGATTCTATAAGGAAATAAACGTGCAACACTGGAGAGATGAGAGTTGCAGGCTCATGTCTAGCAGAGAGAGTGAGAGATATCATAGGATACATCTCATTCTAGTTCTGAGAGAGATCCAGGCGCATTTCTCTCTCTTACCACAGCAATAGCCATGCATTGGTCTCAAACATAGGCTATGTTGAGCAAACCATAAGCCTGGGCCGGCCCCACCCAACACGAATGAATTCTTAAAATATCAGGTGCAGGCTGAAAATCTACATTTTCACATTACATTTTTTAGGGGGTAAGATAATTAATGAGGCAAATCGAATGAACTCTGGTCACTTTTATTAAAATGTTTACATTGCAAACAGTGTTTTTTTATTTAGAGGTATAGGATCTGGCAAAAAATGAAGCACTGGCCATACCTGTGCTAAAACGATAGAACCAAACATCATTACGCAGCTGCATAATCTCATTGTTGTAGCCTACCTAATGTACTGTATGCTGGTGTTAGTCTCTGTTACAAGAATACGTGACATTTAAAAACAATGTTTAGCGAGATCAACCAAGGCATGAAAAGGCATAGCCGCGGGAAGTAGGGGTGCTGAGGGTGCTGCAGCACCCACTGAAAAATCTGAATACAAAAAAAACTTTAATTTAAAAATCACAAAAGTAGTGCACTGTGCCTTTACTAGTCCTCTATTAGCAGACCGATATAGCCGTCTGTAGCGCTGGCAAAAAAATACATTTCAGCATTGCAGCCGCCCACAAACTCCTTCCTGCGGCTATGGGCTAAGGACTCAGTTAGGAGGAATAGGGGTGTGAACATTTAAATGAAATTGGAATCCTTAACGTTAAGAAAAATAACAAAAACACAACTGTTTTTTTTTGGGGGGGGGGGGGTTCCCAAACAAAATTAAAATCACAGTGCAGTCTGCCTGCTCTATCTGATGTGTGTAGTGTGTGTACAGTCTTCAGTCTGTTGCGTGTAGAATATCCTATCCTATTCATTGATGATAGGCCCTGCTGTACTGAAGTTGCGAGACTTTGCAAGTCAAAGAATTGCGAAATACAGCATTCCATTGCAAGATCCAGCTTTTGATTGCAGATAGATGGGCTTAGAGCACGGTTCTGACTCCGTCTGTCTGGTAGCCAACCTGCCTACAGTATACTGTGCCCCTCCCCTCTCTCTACACAAGTGTTTGCATTCAGTCACAGCAACTAATCAGTCTCCAGTTCCAAAAATACTGAAATTTAGGAGTTCATTCTTCGCAGAAGATGTATTTTCTTTCTACTAAATGTCTTGTTAAGTTACGTATTTAACAAACTGTAAAGTCCTTTTAAGGAGAAAGTGGTCTGTGGTTAGGCAGCAGGGATTTTATTGACAATTCAATTGCATTTCACAATGTTTCTACTTCATTTTCATCATCTCCAGCACCATCAACATCAACTGAAAATTGTGGTTTTGTAGCACAGGAGGCTGCTGAGGGAAGGACGGCTCATAAAGATGGCTGGAATGGTGTGAATGGAATGGGATCAAACACATGGAAACCATGTGTTTGATGTGTTGAATACCATTCCATTAATTCCGTTCCAGCCATTACTATGAGTCTGTCCTCCCCAATTAAGGTGTCACCAGCCACCTGTGTTTTGAAGTAAAAAAAGGATAGAGTAAGATAAGCTTTTCCAA
The DNA here is from genome assembly GCF_002021735.2 of Oncorhynchus kisutch. Lineage (NCBI taxonomy): Eukaryota > Metazoa > Chordata > Actinopteri > Salmoniformes > Salmonidae > Oncorhynchus > Oncorhynchus kisutch. The sequence continues at coordinate 23,634,365 of NC_034200.2, forward strand.
TGACATTATCAACCAATTAGTAGGGAATTATTAGGCAATGCCTACTCATAATTGGTTAAAATTATATATTTTTTATTACAAAACATAGTAAAGCAATTTTTACATATGTTGATGTTGGGGTGGTGCTAGACATGATGAATATAAGCCTGACCATTTTTTTTCTCTTTAAGGCTAAGTTGATCGTTAGAACATTTGTAGGAGCATGAGAAAACTTCAGAACAAAGTTGCCTACAAATGTTTTTGGAATTGATACAAACAAGAAATGCATAAAAAAAATGCTTCCAATTAAAACCGATAATGGTATTCAAGCTTCCAGTAAAAAGCCATCATCCAACTATTATAGAGCATGGTTTTCATGATCACCCATTCAAATATTCAGGATAAAATAGATTTGTATACCTACTCCTTAAATAATCCACCCCATGTTTTCTCTCTTGTGAGATTGGCTCCCAATTTACCATTGAATTTGGTACAGCGCCTCTAATGACACTCCAATGCTGGACAGAGTGGTTGTGACTGCAATGAACTGAATGACGATTTGTGACATCCAGTTAACATGGATCATCATCATCATCATCATCCTCCCCGTTCAATATCAGCTGAAAGGGATGATCTTGCTACTATTGTTCAACTTTGACTCAGTAACCTAACATCATGGTACTAAGAATGATACACTACCGCTCAAAGTTTGGGGTCACTTAGAAATGTCCTTGTTTTGAAAGAAAAGCACATTTGTTGTCCATTAAAATAACATCAAATAGATTAGAAATGCAGCGTGGACATTGTTAATGTTGTAAATGACTATTGTAGCTGGAAACGGCAGATTTTTTATGGAACATCTACATAGGTGAACAGAGGCCCATTATCAGCAACCATCACTCCTGTGTTCCAATGGCACGTTGTTTTAGTTAATCCAAGTTTAGCATTTTAAAAGGCTAATTGATCATTAGAAAACCCTTTTGCAATTATGTTAACACAGCTGAAAACTGTTGTTCTGATTAAAGAAGCAATAAAACTGGCCTTCTTTAGACTAGTTGAGTATCTGGTGCATCAGCATTTGTGTGTTCGATTAGAGGCTCAAAATGGCCAGAAACAACAAAGAGAAATGAACGCTATTCCATGTGAGAAATTGCCAAGAAACTGAAGATCTCGTACAATGCTGTGTACTACTCCTTTCACAGAACAGCGCAAACTGGCTAGAATAGAAAGACTAACCAGAATAGAAAGAGGAGTGGAAGGCCCCAGTGCACAACTGAGCAAGAGGATAAGCACAGAGTGTCTAGTTTGAGAAACAGACGCCTCACAAGTCCTCCACTGTCAGCTTCAGTAAATTGTAACACCAGTCTCAACGTCAACAATGAAGAGGCGACTCCGGGATGCTGGCCTTCTAGTTAGAGTTGCAAAGAAAAAGCCATATCTCAGACAGGCCAATAAAAAAAGGATTAAGTTGGACAAAAGAACACATACACTGGACAGAGGAACTCTGCCTAGAAGGCTAGCATCCCGGAGTCGCCACTTCACTGTTGACATTGAGACTGGTGTTTTGCTCGTCTTCACAACAAAGTTGACTACAAATACAAAGTTGCCAATGTCTTTGCAATTGATTCAAACAAGCAACGCATAAAAAGACTCTTCAAATTAAAACCCACATGTCGGCCTGAAAATATTAAACCAGCAGCCTATGCCTATTTCAGTCATATTGTTTCATGTTCAATCAATTGAGTTATATTTTGCTACTTCTAGGCTACAGTCTATCATTTTCTCAGCATATTTCATGTTGTGTATGTCACGCTCTGATCTGTTTCACATGTCCTTGTGCTTGTCTCCACCCCCTCCAGGTGTCGCTTCTTATCCCTGGTGTATTTATCCCTGTGTTTCCTGTCTCTCTGTGCCAGTTTGTCTTGTTTGTCAAATCAACCAGCGTTTTTGTGTCTCAGCTCGTGCTTTTTCCAGTCTCTCTTTTCTCGCTCTCCTGGTTTTGACCCTTGCCTGTCCTGACTCTGAGCCCATCTGCCTGACCACACTGCCTGCCCCTGACCTCGAGCATGCCTATCGTCTTGTACCGTTTGGACTCTGACCTGGTTTATGAACTCTCACCTGTACCCGACTTGCCTTTTGCCTACCCCTTTTGCTATGATAAATATCGGAGCTCAACCATCTGCGTCCTGTGTCTGCATTTGGGTCTCGCCTTGTGCCCTTATAGTTTAGCCTAACATGCACGAAATGATGTGCCAAATCTTAATTTAGTGCATTATTATAGGATAAAGATTAGAATAAGCCACCTCAATATTTGCAGCCATAGGTGATAATATCTTTCTAGAAGCTGATTCTTTAAATTCAATCAGTATCCACACATGCCTCAACGACGAACTAGGCGACCATTCCCTCTGCATGGTGTTTTGGGAAACACATGTTACATCTTCGGCCGTTGTAGAAAAGATGCAATCGTTATAACACTCGTAAGCCTAAGTTCAATCGCAATCAGGAAACCCAGCCTGGTCTACTCCTGATGGACCGTAGTACAGCTTTAGAAGTGGCATTCCTTTAAAGACAAGTAAAATGCCCATTCAGTGGTGCTTCGAAACTATCTCCAGAGGTTTCGTGTCGGCATTTAAAAATCCATAGTGCACCCTTACAGACAAACAAGTATGCTGTAGCAGAGACACTTTCAAGGGTATATGACTATGGCAATTTCATTGCAAAAGCCCTAGCGGTCATACATAATAGGACCATTATCTTATTTTTTAAATATTTTTTAAATTGTTTTAACAAATGGCCATTTAAATGTTGAGCAAAATGTTATATTTCTCACATCCCTAGTTAGGACCATCAACTGGAAGGATTTAAAAGCTCAGATACAAAGGATAACTTTGAACTCAGCAAATGGTGGATGTGTGAAGACTGCAGTCAGTTTGAGCAGCCAGGTGAAATTGCAATAAAAATGCCTTGCATACTCAGTGACTATAATTTGTGTTTCTCTAAATGTCATAGTTATAATGAAACTACCCGCACGTAACGAATGCAATCAGGGATATGGCTAAATAGATGTAGCTTCAAAGTTGCATTTGTTGAAGTGTGTATAATATAAGTTGAAATTTTTCCGCACTTCAAAAAAGATCTATGTGCAAGCAGTACATTTCCTTTTGAGAGGTTATGAACCATTTAACAATTCAATTCAACTACACTTTTATGGTATTACATTTCCAAATGAGTTTTGTTTTTGCTGCTCTCTTATTATTGCTCAACTTTAGTGCTTCTTTACTCTTTGAATCATGATCAATGAAACACTTGCAATGTCTGACATCAACCTTATAACGAGTGTAAAATGTTCCAGAACAATGTATAGGGAATACAAAATGCTTTGATATGGAGGATATTCAATGGCGATTATGATGGAATAAAAATACTGTCGGCCTATATAGCCTCAAGATATTACTTTGTTTATAGCTAATATCACTCCTTGTAAAACGTACCTCATGAAACATATGGAAAAGTTGAATCTCTTACCTCACATCCACAGCATCCTCCATGACAGTCATATCAGTCTTGCACTTTGCTGAAGGGTTGATTGCCAGCTCAGCAGGTGGAATGACAAAGCTTTTACTTAATGGTAACCACATCCCTTCCCCCAATGTGTATGTGAACCTGAGGAGGAAAAATACACCGATTTTGACACATTATGGTACTAATGGAACAACATCATTGGAAACAAAGTAGAAAGAACATTGTCTACTTTGTCCACTTAATTTAGTATTTCAAAAGAGCTGGGTTTACTACCGCTTTGCTAATGCGTGTTTGTCTGAAATAAGCTGAATTCCAGGTCTTCTGGTGCCTTGTTGAGTGGTAACTCAGAAGATCAGTGTGGAGAACATCAGTGGTTGTTTTAATTTCCTACAGAGAAATACAATAAAACCCATGGCCTGTTGCCCATATAGCCTTGGAGACTTTGGTGCCTTTGACCATTTGTTTGTCTTTCTCTGGATAATCACAAGCATATCCTCAGTTGTCTTCAAAAGGCCTTTTACACTCACTTAAACTAAAGGCTGATTGGACTCTGGAGTAGCACATTATGTTTTTTTCTCACAGTTCAATAGTTTTAGAAATCTCTGGCAATGGTTCATTGCATTCAACTAATAGTTCTCAAACTACACTGAACAAAAATATGAAGGCAACATGTAATGTGTTGGTCCCATGTTTCATGAGCTGAAATAAAAGATCCCAGAAATTATCCATACACCCAAAAATATTATTTCTCTCAGATTTTGTGCACAAATTTGTTTACACGCCTGTCAATGAGCATTTCTCCTTTGCCAGGATAATCCATCCATTTGACAGGTGAGGCATATCAACAAGCTGATTAAACAGCATGATCATTACATAGCTGCACCTTGTGCTGGGGACAATAAAAGCCACTCAACACACTCAACACAATTTGGCAGTATGTCCAACCAGCTTCACAACCACAGACCACATGTAACCACGACAGCCCAGGACCTCCACATCCGGCTACTTCAGCTGCGGGATCGTCTGAGACCAGCCATCCAGACAGCTGATGAAACTGAGGAGTATTTCTGTCTGTAATAAATTCCTTTTGTGGGGAAAAACTTAATCTGTTTGGCTGTGTCTGGCTCCCCAGCGGGTGGGCCTGGCACCCAAGTGGGTGGGATTATGCCATGGCTGACCCCTGCCCAGTCATGTGAAATCCATAGATTAGGGCCTCATTAATTTATTTAAATTGACTGAATTCTGTCACAGTTTCTGTTTTTGATTGTTGTTTCCTTAGGTTACCGCTGGAGGGCACCCTTACCTTGTTTTCTGATTTCCCTGATCATTACTTATTGGTTTCACATGTTTTAATTACCTTCTCTGTTCACCTGGTTGCCTTGCTATTTAGGTTCCTCAGTTGGCCTGTATTTGTGCTTAGGTCTCATGTTTTGTTAGTGTATTCTTGTGCGGTCGCCTTGTTTTTGTCAAGACTTTAAGTAAAAGGGTTTGAGTTCATGGGTTCGAGTTCATACAAGCATTATTGTAACAGTATACCTAAGCCAACAATGGACCCAGCAGAGATTTCTCAGTCATCCGAGGAACATGCCGAACTCCACCATTTACGGTCGGAACTCACCCACCATGGAACTGTGATTGGCCTCTATCAGGTGCGGCTGCAGACATTGTTGGATGATTTAAGAACTCTTGTGTCCGCTCTGCAGACAGGACAGATGGGAGCAACAGCTGCTGCACCTGTGGCTGTTCCTAATCCTCCACTTTCTACCAGCTCCCTTCGGGAGCCTCATCTTCCTGCACTGGAGCGCTATTAGGGGCATCCTGGGATGTGTCGTGAGTTCCTGCTCCAATGCTCGCTGGCCTTCGAGTTGCAGGCATTAACGTTTCCCACCGAGCGTTCCAAAGTGGCATATGTCATCTCCTTGCTCTCAGGAAGAGCTCTGGACTGGGCCACGGCCATATGGGAGCAGCAATCAGACATTTGTTTTAACTGGCAAAGCTTCACCCAGGAGATGAGGGTTTTTGATCACCCCATCAGAGGCAGGAACGCTGCTCAAAGACTCATTGTGCTTCGGCAGGGCAGCTGGAGCATAGCTGAATACGCCATTGACTTTCGGATGCTCGCTGCTGAGAGCAGTTGGAATACAGATGCACTTCACTCAGCCTTTCTGAACGGACTCAGCAAGGTTCTCAAGGATTAACTGGCTTCCCGGGACAACCCTGACACTCTGGATGAGCTTATCATTCTGGCCATCTGGATTGACAACCGGCTTTGGGAACGTCGTAGTGAGAGGACGGAGAGGTTCCGAGTGGTCTCCAGTGTTTCGGGTCCTGTTGAGGGAGTTCCACTGCCTTATGCTGCATCTGCTTGTTCTGTACCCTGTCAGAGTTCTCAATTCGGCTCTGGTTCTCCTTCATATCCTTCAGAGGAGCCGATGCAATTGGGACGCACCAAACTTTCCGCTCTGGAGAGAAGGAGCAGGATTAACGAGCAACATTGCCTTTACAGTGAACAGTCTGGACATTTCTGTGCCTCCTGGCCCGAGCTGGCGGGAAATGGGATGACTCGTCAGTAGACGGGAGAATACTGGCGAGTCAGTCTCCAGCTGCCGACACGGTACGCTCCTTGCTTCCGACCAACCTGCACTGGGACAATGGGCATTTGGACTTTCTTGCTTTCATAGATTCTGGGGCTACTACCAACTGTTTTCTGGATCGCATAATAGCTCGCCAAGAAGGGCTGACCCTCACTAAGCTAGACATTCCGTTGTCGGTCACTGCGCTGGATGGTCAACCCCTAGGGTCTAGGAAGGTGAAGCAACTCACCATGCCTATTCAGCTACGAGTTCTGGATTATCATGTGGAGTTTATCCAGTTACATTTGGTGAAGTCTCCTGAGCTTCCCCTGGTTCTTGGACATCCGTGTCTTTCTATCCATAATCCTCAAATTGACTGGCCCTCGGGAAGAGATCTGGGATGGAATCATTCATGCCAGTCCACCTGCCAGCAACGCTCCCCACATCTTTCTGGCCCTGCTCGTCTGCAGGCTTCCGATTTCTCCTGTTCCCCCAGCTCGGGATGACAAGCCTGATCTTTCCTGCATACCTCGGGATTACCGGGATCTGGGTCAGGTCTTCAGCAAACGAAGGGCCAGCAAACTGCCTCCTCACAGGTCCAACGATTGTGCCTTCGGCCTCCTGCCCGGCACCAGTCCTCCGAGAGGAGGTCTGTATTCTCTCTCAGTTCCAGAGACTGCAGCCATGAATATTAAGGAGGCGCTGGCGGTTGGTTTTATTTGGCCATCCACTTCACCTGCAGGAGCGGGTTTTTTCTTTGTTGGAAAGATGGATGGGGGATTATGTCTCTGTATCGATTAACGGGGTTTGCATACAATCTGGTGTGCGTCAGACAGGGAGACGGGTGGAAAACAGCATTCAACACCCCAAATGGACATTATGAGTACCGTGTCATGCCATTTGGACTTACAAATGCTCCAGCCATTTTCCAGGCCCTGGTTAATGATGTGCTGCGTGACTTCTTTCACCAGTTCGTGTTTGTGTACCAAGATGACATCCTCATCTTCTCCAGGTCCATGGCTGAACACATCCAACATGTTCGCCAGGTTCTTCAGACTCCTCTCTCACTACTTTTTTGTGAAGGCCGAGTGTCTTAGGTTACCGCTGGAGGACACCCTTACCTTGTTTTCTAGTTTCCAGGTTACCCTGATCAATACTTGGTTTCACCTGTTTTAATTACCTTCTCTGTTCACCTGGTTGCCTTGCTATTTAGGTTCCTCAGTTGGCCTGTATCTGTGCTTAGGTCTCATGTTTGTTCGTGTACTCTTGTGCGGTTGCCTTAAAACATCTGGATCAAGTTTATTTGTCACATGCGCCGAATACAACATGTGTAGACCTTACAGTAAAATACTTACTTACAGGCTCTAACCAACAGTGCAAAAAAGGTATTAGGTGAACAATGGGTAAGAAAATAAATACAAACAACAATAAAAAAACTGTGAAAAATAACAGTCAGCACATACCCGGAGCACACGTCCTGGTAATCCATCTGTCCCCACAGACTTGTGAATGTTGACCTATTTAAAGGTCTTTCTCACGATGGCTATGAAGAGCTTGATCACACAGTCGTCCGGAACAGCTGATGCTCTCATGCATGCCTCAGTGTTGCTTGCCTTAAAGCGAGCATAGAAGTGAATTAGCTCGTCTGGTAGGCTTGTGTCACTGGGCAGCTCGCAACTGTGCTTCCCTTAGTAGTCTGTAATAGTTTGCAAGCCATGCCACATAAGACGAGCGTTGGAGCCGGTGTAGTACGATTCAATCTTAGCCCTGTATTGACACTTTGCCTGTTTGATGGTTCGTCGGAGGGCATAGCAGGATTTCTTATAAGCTTCTGGGTTAGAGTCCTGCTCCTTGAAAGTAGCAGCTCTACCCTTTATTTCAGTGTGAATGTTGCCTGTAATCCATGGCTTCTGGTTGGGGTGTGTACGTACAGTCACTGTGGGGACGATGTCCTCGATGCACTCATTGATAAAGCCAGTGACTGATGTGGTGTACTCCTCAATGCCATCGGAAGAATCCCGGAACATGTCCTGTAGTGTAGTTTTGTCCTGTATTTTAGCATCTGCTTCAACTGACCACTTTTTTATAGACCGAGTCACTGGTGGTTTCCTGCTTTAATTTTCAGGAGGATAGAATTGTGGTTGGATTTACCAAATGGAGGGTGAGGGAGAGCTTTGTACGCATCTCTGTGTGTGGAGAACAGGTGATATAGAATTTTTTCTCTCTGGTTGCACCATCCGCCTTCTGCGGATCCTCTGCACCTGCATCTCTTCTTCTTGCACATAACTGGGATGTTGGCCTTGTCGGGTGTTCGGAGAATGTCCTGTGCGTCCTGTTTGTTGAAGAAAAAATCTTTGTCTAGTCCGAGGTGAGTGATCACTGTCCTGATATCCAGAAGCTCTTTTTTGCCGTAAGATACGGTTGCAGAAACATTATGTACAAAATAAGTTACAAATAATGCGGAAAAAAGCACATAATAGCACAATTGGTTGGGCGCCCGTAAAACTGCTGCCATTTCTTCCGGCGCCATTTGGATTTGCCCTTACCTCTGCTTGCTGTGTTTCTCTTTGCCTGGGTTTGAGTTCGTACAAGCATTATTGTAACAAATTCCTTATATGAACTGTAACTCAGTAAAATATTTGAAACTGCTGCATGTTGTGTTGATATTTTTGTTCAGTATATTATCGATATGTCTGTTGGTGTACATAGATACAGCACATACAAACCTACAACTCACTTTAATTAGAAATGATTAACTTACAAAACATTGCACAGCAACACGTACAACAACATTCAAGCCAAGTGACTTACTTTTTGTATGTATGTATTGTGTAATTGATAGATTGATAGACTCACATTACATGTTCATGTTTTTAAATGTATGTAACTTGTCAAGGACTTTGACCCAAGCAGGACTAGCTGTCTCCATCGGTGTCGGATAATGGGGATCCTAATACAAATCTAAATCAAGTCTAATAAGAGCTAGGCATGAGTCAATTAAAAGTCTCACAACACAGAAGACCAGACCAGATACAATAAAATAATTAAGTTCTGGAGAGCAATTGAAGTCTGAAGTCCAAGCATTCCCAAAGGATTATTGATAAACCCTTGAACTTACTTTCGAAAGGCTTCAAAATTAATCTCAAAGTGAAACTGTTCATGAGTCGATAGACACCAGCAAATTCAGCAAAAAGTATTTCTCAAACAAGGCGTTCTTCTATTTGACACCAAATGTAGTAGTATAATTTCTTATATATTATGCATCATTCTAGCACAAAAAAAAGGACTTGTTGATTAAAATGGTTAACGACCATTTTTGCAGACTTAACGTTTTTTTCCATCTCACATTGTTCAATTTACATCTAATAAAATGCTAACTTAGCATAAGAAAAGGTCACCCGATCACAAGCACTGCATAGACTACTAGTCACTTTAGGAAGGGAATGATTAAAGTGCTGTAAAAGAGAGCATTCATTATCTCACTCCAATTACCTCCCCTTTTTCCAACTGGAGTGTTATACGAATCAAACTCCCTCAGTCCTACCATTTAATATCATGCACTGGATTCTTCCAAGTGATAATGGGCAGCTAGGCAAGTCTACTAAAACTGGATTTTTCTCCTATTATTGCCCTAGAAGTCATTGCTACCAGCCCCATAAGTCTCTCTCCTTATCCAGAGGTGGGTTGTATGGTTTTCCAGGAGATATTTATATACATTGTGGTATAGGATGATGCCAATCTGAAACTGAAGGCTATCAACAAGAAATCCCTTCAGCAACAGAAGCTTATGGAACAGTAGCAATGGAACACTTGTCACTGGAGTTGGTGTGCACAGGAAGGAATAACAAGAGAAATCAGCCTTTGAGGGTGAACCCCCTCCACCCATTCAGGGCAGGTGTTCTAAGTGATAGCAAGACATATTTTCTTCCAGTACTTCATCTGGTTTCTGTCCAAGCCGTGCCCTAGCACTGGGACAGCTTGCAAATGGCGTCAACTAATTGAACTCTAACAAGTTTGTTATCTAGATGCTAGACTCTTCTTTGTCTAAGGGACACACGATTATGGATCACCATGTTATCAGATATTGTTGACGAACTAATACGTACGGGAGCTGATTTTTTTATTAACATGCTGCTCCTGATTCATGTTATCCCCAAGCTCAGCAAACAACAAAACATCGTCATTTTGTATTCTACTTATGAGTGCAATACTGTTTTGTTGAATTGTAATACACGGATGGGTGACTTGGCAAATGGGCAGCCACAAAAAACGTTCATTACGTGTGCACGGTTTGAATATAACTGTCTGAGAGGGGTTCAAAGAGGAGCTTGGGACATTTTAATTTGGATGGATGTTGGCGTGAAACGCTTGAGCACAAAGTTACTTTAAACCTGACGCTGGACAGAATATTGGCCCCCTGAAGACTAACATTCCAAAGAGGAAACAAATGTATCAAAGAGCCTCATAGAGATGTGATGATGTTTGTATGATGGCTGCTCTCAATGACTAACAAAGACAGTGCTTAAAAAACATGAGAGTGACCAAATCATCCATGTGAAAATATAATCTATGTCCCAAATGGCACCCTATTCCCTGTGGACCCTGGTCACAAGCAGTGTCCTATAGCAAATATGTTGCCATTTGGGACTCACACTATGTTCTTTGTTGAGAGCAGTGGTAAGCAGCATAATCAGTATTGTTGTTCTTTCATTGGCTTTTGAAGAAACATGTCTTATACAAAACAGGAGGCATATACTGTATGCCTCCATATACCTACCCAGGCTTTCTCAGTATCCATTTGAAAACAACTGTGATGGTGAATATCATAGAATGCAAATGCTCCATTTCTGTTGACCAAGAACATTGTGCGATATAACTTTATTCTGTGGTAACGTGAGGTTGCATGTGTTCTAAAAAATCACGTTCTCAATCATTTCACTGGTCATACAACATCAGTACAAGAACAGAAAGTTTTTATTTCAAATGGATGACACATTTTTAATGCAAGGCTCAAATGTATGTACACCAAAGCAATGTCAGTCAAATTAGAACTAGAGAACTAAACTGAAACACTTATTTCAGTCCTGCATGTGCATGTAGCTAAACTCTTAAAATCAATTTTATGCCTTACACATAAAACAGAATTAATTGTATTTCAGTTCAGGGAATGTTTGGAAATAAATTAAATCCCTCGATGAAAGATGATTCTCTTGGTAAACATACCCCCAGTAGATCTCAAATGGTAAAAAGTGAAATGCTGATTTGTTGTGATTTTCATTCTGTAAAGAGTGATACAATTCAATGATGCTAGCTTTTCTTCATTCCATTAAAACAACTCAACAACATGACTCAGCTTCAACTATGAACTCAGCTTCCAGATTGGAGCTTTTTAGTGTTGAGTAGTTTTCAAAACATTGAAAGTCTATCCTGAAAAGTTGTTTGGAGAGAATAGGAACACAGTATTTTGTTACTAGTTTAAAATCTATAGCTCTCACTCCATTCTATGCCATCTTTAAATGTGACAATCTGTCATGCTATTATGATAAAAAGTTTTCCTATTGTAAAGAAAACATTCCAATGGGTCAATATCATATAAAATCTCAGAAAAAAAAACATTTGCTGTTTTCAAAAAGTGTTACCCATAGAAATGTGTTCTGGTTAATACATGTGTACAGTGAGTTCTTACCTGAAAATGCGATCAGATGGTTGTTCTCCCATCACCAGATCAAAACCACGCTGGAAAATAGTGTAAGGCCAGGGTCTGGTGACAAATCAGAGAGGAGAGAGTTAGACTTATATTCAGTCAAAACCAGTAACGTGGTTTACGAGACAAGAATGAAATGACTGATTGAAGAAATAAACTTATTTTACTACTTTAAGTACAGTGTAACAATGAGTAATCACAACACGTTACACTGCAATACACAAAACACAACCCAATCCACTGCCTGTTCACACCGCTACCATCCAGAAGGCGAGGTCAGTACAGGTGCATCAAAGCTGGGACCGAGAGACTGAAAAACAGCTTCTATCTCAAGGCCATCAGACTGTTAAACAGCCATCACTTACACAGAGAGGCTGCTGCCTACATACAGACTTGAAATCATTGGCCACTTTAATACATGGATCACAAGTCACTTTAATAATGCCACTTTAATAATGTTTACATATCTATTTATACCATCTATCTTGCCTATGCCGCTCGGTCATTGCTCATCCATATATTTATATGTATATATTCTTATTCCATTCCTTGACTTTGATTTGTGTGTATTAGGTAGTTGTTGTGGAATTGTTAGATGACTTGTTAGGTATTGTTGCATTGTCGGAAACTAGAAGCACAAGCATTTCGCTACACTCACAATAACATTGTGTATGTGACCAATACAAATTGATTTGATTTGATTGGTTTGTCTTCAGTTTTCCCTAAAATATTTATTTATCTATCCTGCTCAAATAGTAAACAAGTTCGGGAATCTTTTCAGCACTGCATCTCCTGACAACATTTCAACCAATCCCCCAAAATTCGTCAGATCAAAAGTAGCACTATGACAGATGCTGCGGGTAAACACACTGATAGAAAAATGTGTTCCTCCGTGGCCTGAGATGGAATGTGACTAAGGCTCGTGTCTATTTACCCAAGCTGGGAGTGGAGAGGGGAAGAATGATGGAGATTAATAGACACGGGCAGCTTGGGGACTTGAATCTGCTACAGTGTGAGAGAAAATGTGACAAGGAGATGCTGCCTCTGAGTAAGCTGTTACAATAGGCAAAGGGCCAGCTAAAACCTGATAACGGCCTCACACGAGAGAGGCCAGTCATTAAACATTCAAGTTACCCCTGTACGTTTTCCCTGTCAAAGATTGACTGCACATGAGAGAGAAATCACTTGGGGAGGGAGGGAGATAGGGAGGAAGCGAAATGTGACAAAATTCAGATGTATAGTGAAAAAAAACATTAACATATCAGAACTGCAATGGCCCTGTAGAAGCAGGCAGATTATTTTCAAGTGCTGTGTATGGGTAATAAAAGTTCTGGAATACTGGGAAGGATTTAAAACTTCCATCTGCTAGTACTCCACATCTCATGTTAGGCCCAGCTATAGTTTTCACAGTTCTGCTGTTTGACACAAAGATTTTTAACTAGGAGTCGGCATGTTAATATATTATATAGCAGACCATTAGAGGCCATATTGTCACTTACCCTTGATTTGGACCCCACTCGTTACGAATACAGAGATGCTTGTGGACCGGGTCCTTCATGTAACCATCTAAGCAGAGACAGTCACCTGCAATGGGAGTATAATAAAACAATGGTATTGTTAAAAAAAAAAAGTGATGTAATGACACATTGAGCTCCTCCTGGCATGAGGTGAGTATTGTGTTTCCACTATCCCATAAACCCTGTAAGCATACTGCCACAGAGCTACAGGATCTGACACAGTCTGTTGCAGAGATATCCATTTACCTGTCTCCCTAATAGGCCTGTGATTACTTTCTACTTACCAGCAGAATGAACCGACCAAGGCTATGTTCCAAAATGGCAACCTTAATAGTGCACTACTTTTCTTGCACTATAAAATAAATTAGGGTGACATTGCGGACGCAGCCCAAGAATTGTGCAGCATGGCCAGCCAGGCTAGTTCCTCTCCAGCAGCCTCGTGATCGGTGCTGCTTATTACAGCCATCAGAAACAGGGGAGCTGCTATTTTCTACTGATGCCTTCTGTCAGCACACAGGAGGAGGGATGTCGCCCTAACCTGATTCAGCCAGATTGATGGGGATGCATCTTGAGAGCAGGGACTAGCTATTCTACTGATGACAGACATGCCCGAGTGTGTTGTTCAGGGGATGGTGAAGGGTTGCCAGACTGAGGGTAATCAGTGTATCTGAGCATTTAATGTACACAACTTGATGAATAACTTATATATTTAATAACTTATGATATATTGAATAACTCATGGTAAGCCTAGCATGTAAACCAGCAGTTGTTTTAGGGGTTTAAACAAGTCTATGCATCAAGTATTCAGAGTATGAATTCCAAATGGGATTCTTTTTTTGAGCTCTTCCGTCAGATTGAGTGGTAATTTACTCCCTTGACAGCTGGTGCATGTATACAAATATGGATTAAGTGAAAGGATGAGTTATACCAATTCGAACTTTCACCAGAGTTAGCTTTAAAATTCAACCAAATACACTCTTAGAATTAGAGATGACTCGAGGAGCCCTGCAGATCCTCAAGGAACCCTTGAGTTCCTCAAGGAACCATTGCAGCCAATAGGTTCATATTTGCACATTTGATTCTCTCCTTCTCTCTTTCTTTCTCTCTCTCGGAGGACCTGAGCCCTAGGACCATGCCCCAGGACTACCTGACATGATGACTCCTTGCTGTCCCCAGTCCACCTGGCCGTGCTGCTGCTCCAGTTTCAATTGACCTGAGCCCTAGGACCATGCCCCAGGACTACCTGACATGATGACTCCTTGCTGTCCCCAGTCCATCTGACCGTGCTGCTGCTCCAGTTTCAACTGTTCTGCCTTATTATTATACGACCATGCTGGTCATTTATGAACATTTGAACATCTTGGCCATGTTCTGTTATAATCTCCACCCGGCACAGCCAGAAGAGGACTGGCCACCCCACATAGCCTGGTTCCTCTCTAGGCTTCTTCCTAGGTTTTGGCCTTTCTAGGGAGTTTTTCCTAGCCACCGTGCTGCTACACCTGCATTGCTTGCTGTTTGGGGTTTTAGGCTGGGTTTCTGTACAGCACTTTGAGATATCAACTGATGTACGAAGGGCTATATAAATACATTTGATTTGATTTGATTTGATTAGCTGAGGGGTTCTATGAGGTACCTTTAATGTTCCAATGTAACAAATAGTTCCTGGAGGAACCTTTTTGCTGGTGCGTGCGGAGCAATATTCATTTATTTCGCTGTTGGATTTGTTGCGCTACCAGACTCAAAACAAGATGAAAATATGTGGTTTTCTGCAATGGCTTTATGGGATAGCTAGAAACTTGTAAACAATTACCCGTTCCTATATGAGTACTATTTCAATAGCAATGTTGAATAATACAACATTGGCTGCTGTCAAGCCAATTATATTATATGAGTGTAGCCTCTGTTTTGATTCTGAAAAGTTTATTGTGATGATAATGATTGTAATATTATGATGATAATTATTAGGTGTTGGCTTAGGTCGCTCGCTAGCTACAAAATCTTCAAACTAGCCTAGCTTTTAGCTAGCTTACTGATCTGTGTAAGAGTAACATTTATAATATTGTAGCGGCGGCAGCCTATCAGAAGATTGGAGGCATGGGTTTCAGATAGTTGTTTTTGGCCACCTGTGAGAATAAATATCATGCCTGTTCATCAGTTCTATTGTTCTGTTGCATTGACATTAAAGATTAAGCTGGTTTTGAGGCCTTGATAAAGGATTACATAAGTGCATGTGTTTCTAAAGAGACAAATAGCATTTAATTGTTCAATGGTCATCATTCCATTAAACTGGTGTCAGAAGTGGCATAGCAATGCAGCCAAGCATTGGTGACGAAATGGTGACTATCTGGACAATAGAATGCGACTTAGCTCTTTAGTATTACATGCACATACACTGACTGTACAAAACAGAAAACCTTTAAGAAAACATTCCATAACATTGAGTTGCAATCCCCCTTTTGCCCTCAAAACAGCCTCATTTCGTCGGGTCACGGACATGGTGTCTAAAGCGTTCCACAGGGATGCTGGCCCATGTTGACTCCAAAGCTTCCCACAGTTGTGTCAAGTTGGCTGGATGGCCTTCGGGTGGTGGACCATTCTTGATACACACAGGAAACTGTTGAGCGTAAAAATCCCAGCAGCATTGCAGTTTTTGACACAAACCGGAGCACCTGGCACCTATTACCATCCCGTTCAAAGGCACTTAAATCTTTTGACTTGCCCATTCACTCTCTGAATGGCACACATACACAATCCATGTATCAATTGTCTCAAGGCTTAAGAATCCTTCTTTAACATGTCTCCTCCACTTCATCTACACTGATTGAAGAGAATTTAACAAGTGCCATCAATAAGGGATCATAGTTTCACCTGGATTCACCAGGTTAGCCTATGTCATGGAAAGAGCAGGTGTCCTTAATATTTTGTACACTCATTGTAGGTAAAAGGTTATTTTATTAGGTTATTCTTAAGTTGTTACAGATTTAATGTTCATTCAGGTAAAACAAAAAGCTAAAAAAAGCTAATCAATCATTTCAATAAATCATGTGCAAGCTTAACCTTAACCTGGCAATACAACAGAACACATGAACAGGCATGACATTTATTCTCAAGGGTGTACAAAAATAAGCATCTGAATGCCACGCTTCTAATCTTCTGATAGGCTGCCAGGTTAGAGAGGTTAGATTTTGTAAATTGTCCCAATACATTAATATTTAAAACGCTCCTGTGATTTTTCAGTGCCACCTTTCACGAGTAAAGAAAATTACACTACATGTACTAAATAACTTACACTATATATACACATGTATCTGGACAGCCCTTCCAATTAGTGGATTCGGCTATTTCAGCCACACCCATTACTGACAGGTGTATAAAAGCGAGCACACAGCCATGCAATCGCCATAGACAAACATTTGCAGTAGAAAGGCCTTACTGAAGAGTTCAGTATATTCCTGCCCTGCTGGAGCTGCCCAGGTCAACTGCAAGTTCTGTTATTATGAAGTGGAAACGTCTAGGAGCAACAACGGCTCAGCCGTGAAGTGGTAAGCCACGGTTGCAACACTCACATACTTTTGGTAATGTGGTGTATCAATGACGTTTATCCATTATTTTATCAAATTAAAATGTTCAGGTCTGGGGAACATATGTAAGCCAGATATAACACAAGTCTGTTTATATGTAATACATGTCCTATATCTTTCAAGGAGAAGCAGAATTTGGCAGTAGACAAGCCATAAACAACAGCCTACAGCACCTTCAGCACTCCCCTCACACAAAGGTATGTTTAAAATTCACAAACTTTTTAAATGTTTGTAGAACCACAGTTATTGTCAAAACCCATCCCTGTTTTCATCAGTATCTTCTCCCTGAGAAGGATTGGATTGAGCCCTTCTTGTAGCTAGCTAGTATTGAGAACCCTGCAAGAGGGGGATGCAGTACTGGGGGTTACATTAAGAATGCATCATATGAAAAATACAATGCAATTATTGAGGCATTGCATCAGGCCACTTATTCTATATTTAATTTTAATGAGAGGGGCTGAAATTACATATTCAATTTCAAGGAATCCAGGCAGTGTGTGTCCCAGTGGTCCAACTTTTGATTCATTTAGGTCTGGCAATTCACACAGTACACCAGAGACACCAGTCCATCTTGAATTATGGATGCAAACATGGAGAGAACTCCTTTTCCCAAAAGTCATTAACATGGGATATGCATTCAATACTGATCAGTAGCATGGTACACACTTTCTATACTATACTGATCATTTGAGGGATTCAATGACAATCTGCCACTATTCTGTGTGTTGATACACAGAATGCCAAAACAAATATTTTTTGTTTGTTTATACAACAATGGTGAATAACAAAACATTTAAAGAAAAATATAAATTACAACTTTATTTTGTTTGTAAATATGAGAGGCTGTACTTTATGTTGATATCAGTTTCCCCTCATTCCCCTCAGTCTGTTTTAATGTAAAAATATATATAGATGTATATACTTTTTTTTATTTAACCTTTAAATAACTAGGCAAGTCAGTTAAGAACAAATTCGTATTTACAATGACGGCCTTTATAGCATTACTATATAGCAGGTTTCATTGGTGATAACCAACCCAGTATAATGAAATATCTAGCAGAAAAACATCAACAACACCTGGCAGTATTAATGAATATAAATGAAAGAATATACAGTTGAGGTCGGAAGTTTACATACAACTTAGCCAATTACACTTAAACTCAGTTTTTCACAATTCTTGACATTTAATCCTAGTAAAAATTAGTTAGGATCACAACTTTATTTTAAGAATGTGAAATGTCAGAATAATAGCAGAGAGAATGATTTAGTTTACATACACTCAATTAGTATTTGGTAGCATTGCCTTTAAATTGTTTAAATTGGGTCAAACGTTCCGGGTAGCCTTCCACAAGCTTCCCACAATAAGTTGGGTGAATTTTGGCCTATTCCTCCTGACAGAGCTGGTGTAACTGAGTCAGGTTTGTAGGCCTCCTCACACACGCTTTTTCAGTTCTGCCCACACATTTTCTATAGGACTGAGGTCAGGGCTTTGTGATGGCCACTCCAATACCTTGACTTTGTTGTCCTTAAGCCATTTTGCCACAACTTTGGAAGTATGCTTGGGGTCATTGTCCATTTTGAAGACCCATTTGCGACCAAGCTATACTGTAACTTCCTGACTGATGTCTTGAGATGTTGCTTCAATATATCCACCTAATTTTCCATCCTCATGACGCCATCTATTTTGTGAAGTGCACCACACCCTCCTGCAGCAAAGCAGCCCCACAACTTGATGCTGCCACCCCTCGCACCTCACGGTTGGGATGGTGTTCTTCGGCTTGCAAGCATCCCCCTTTTTATTCCAAACATAACGATGGTCATTATGGCCAACCAGTTATATTTTTGTTTCATCAGACTAGAGGACATTTCTCCAAAAAGTACGATCTTAGTGCAGTTGCAAACCGTAGTTTGGCTTTTTTATGACGGTTTTGGAGCAGTGGCTTCTTCCTTGCTGAGCGGCCTTTTAGGTTATGTCGTGCTAGGACTAATTTTACTGTGGATATAGATAGTTTTGTACCTGTTTCCTTCAACGTCTTCACAGGGTCCTTTGCTGTTGTTCTGGGATTGATTTTCACTTTCCCCACAAAGTACATTCATCTCTAGGAGACAGAACGCGTCTCCTTCCCAAGTTACAGTCTTATTCTAAAATTGATTAATCGTTTTTTTCCCTCATCAATCTACACACATCACCCCATAATGGCAAAGCAAAAGAAGGTTTTGAAATTTTTGCTAGTTTATTCAAAATAAAAAACTGAAATATGACATAAACTGAAATATGACGTAAATATGACGTACTGAAGTATTAAGACCCTTTACTCATGACTTTGTTGAAGCACCTTTGGCAGCAATTACAGCCTCGAGTCATATTGGTTATGACACTAAGCTTGGTAAACCTGTATTTGGGGAACTTCTCCCATTCATCTCTGCAGAATCTCTCAAGCTCTATCAGGTTGGATGGGGAGCGTTGCTGCACAGCTATTTTCAGGTATTTTCATAGATGTTCGATTGGGTTCAAGTCCGGGCTCTGGCTGGGCAACTCAAGGACATTCAGAGACTTGTCCCGAAGTAACTCCTGCATTGTCTTGTCTGTGTGCTTAGATTCGTTGTCCTGTTGGAAGGTGAACCTTCACCCAGTCTGAGGTCCTGAGCGCTCTGGAGCAGGTTTTCATCAAGGATCTCTCTGCACTTTGCTCCGTCACCGTAGGGACGCTGCCAGATTCCCTACAGACGTGACACTTGGCTTTCAGGCCAAAGAGGTAAATCTTGGTTTCATCAGACCAAAGAATCTTGTTTCTCATCGTCTGAGAGTCTTTAGGTGCCTCTTGGCAAACTCCAAGCTGCTGTCATGTGCCTTTTACTGAGGAGTGGCTTCCGTCTGGCCACTCTACCATAAAGGCCTGATTGGTGGAGTGCTGCAGAGATGGTTGTCCTTTTGGAAGGTTTTCCTATTTCCGCAGAGGAACTCTAGAGCTCTGTCAGAGTGACCATCGGGTTCTTTGTCACCTACCTAACCAAAGCCCTACTCCCCCGATTGCTCAGTTTGGCCCGGGTGGCCAGCTCTAGGAAGAGAACTGTGTTCTTGGGAACCTTCAATGCTACAGATAATGTTGGTACCCTTCCCCAGATCTGTGCCTCGTCTCAATCCAGTCTTGCAGTTCTACGGACAATTTCTTCAATCTCATGGTTTGGTTTTTGCTCTGAAATTCACTGTCAACTTTGGGACCTTATATATACAGGTGTGTGCCTTTCCAAATCATGTCCAATCATTTGAATTTACCACAGGTGGAATCCAATCAAGTTGCAGAAACATCTCAAGGATGATCAATGGAAACAGGATGCACCTGAGTTCAATTTCGAGTCTCATAACATAGGGCCTGAATACTTATGTAAATCAGGTATTTCTGTTTTTTAATGTGCTAACATTGTCATTATTGGTTATTGTATGTAGATTGATGAGGAAACCATTTAATTTAATTCATTTTAGAATAAGACTGTAACATTACAAAATGTGGAAAAAGTCAAGGGGTTTGAATACTTTCCGAACTGTATATATATATACATATATCTATATTGTCTAAATGTCTATATTGATCCATGTTACAGTTAATACTGTATGTTGGACAGGGGAATTTAAAGGTAGTTTAACAATTATGGTCTCCACTTGTAGGTGTAGTATCATACAGGTTACTGCCAAAATAATGGAAACACTTGAGTAAAGGAGGGATACAAAGTATACTTTAATAATGGAAAAAATGATGTAATTAAATGTATCACTAGTCACTTTAAACAATGCCACTTAATATAATGTTTACATACCCTACATTACTCATCTCATATGTATATACTGTACTTGATACTACTGCATCTTGCCTATGCCGTTCTGTACCATCACTCATTAATATATCTTTATGTTCATATTCTTCATCCCTTTACACTTGTGTGTATAAGGTAGTTGTTGTGAAATTGTTAGGTTAGATTACTCGTTGGTTATTACTGCATTGTCGGAACTAGAAGCACAAGCATTTCTCTACACTCGCATTAACATCTGCTAACCATCTGTATGTAACAAATACAATTTGATTTGATTTGAGTTATTGAAAGCAGGTGCTTCCAGACAGGTGCGTTTCCTGAGTTACTGTAATTAAGCAATTGACATCTCATCATGTTTAGGGTACTGTATATGGCTGCCATGGCTATGCCCCCAACCACAGGGCACGAGGGGTCACTGAATGGTTTGACTGTGTTTCCCACCACCATCAACAAAACACCAAAAGAGGGAATTTATTGTGGAAGAATGGTGTCGCATCCCTCCAATATAGTTCCAGACACTTGTAGAATCTATGACGAGGGTCATTGAAGCTGTTCTGGCGGCTTGTGGTGGCCCAACGCCCTATTAAGATACTTTATGTTGGTGTTTCCTTTATTTTGGCAGTTACCTGTACTTGCTCAAATAATTGTCCAATGTCTATCATTATTATCTTGTGTATCTATAACTTCAGTTTGAGGTATTTTTAAAGAGTATGTGAACTCAATTCTTGAACATAATTGCAAGCTATTTCAAAAGACAGAGAATCACTTTTCAATCTCATCTCTCGTACCCAGCTGTGTTTGAAAAGAGCTCATTTTACTGCGACTGGCTTTAGATGTAGCTTAATTAAAGTATGACTGTGTCAACACAAACTAGCTGGTGTGGGTGGGTGGGGAGGGACAAACTGTTTTGCTGGCGAAGCAGAGCTCTATTGTCAACAACTGGCTGTGGGAGGAAGGTTATTGTTCGGAATAATTATAAAACGGTGCATGCTCATCAAAACGGTAACAGTTGACAAGTGATGCTGAATCATTTCAATAAACTAATCAATGGACATTCAACCCAATTGAGGGAGAAGATACTGGTTCTTACAGGATGGCTATACTGTACACTGTATCAAGGCTGCAAAAAACCTTTTGCTTTCTTTCTATTTAGCTAGCCGCTCTGTCACTCACCTGTGATACAACAAGAAATACATTATTCCATTCGGTTTCGCATCTTTCTTGTTTTCTGTACATTCATATACATTTTAGGGCCACTTTGGTAACAAGTGTTTGAATTAATGCATTAAGTGCTATCCTCTGTGGCTGCAATGCACATCTTACTGTATTACCCCTTCCACAATTTTTTTTTTATTCAATTGAATTCAATGTTGAAGTTAAGTGAATGCACACAGATTCAATATAATTGGTTCCCGGAGTTAGAGTGTGAGAATTGGTGATTATGCAATATAGTACCTGTCTCTGGATCACACTGGTGTTCACAGGGGTCCAGAATGCGGCGGCCACACAGCTCATTGATCCAAGGCCCGCTGGCATTCTGCTGGTAGTATAGTAACACCTGGGCCGGGTTCAGCCAGTCAGACGCATCCAGTTGACTGCCCTGCAGCAAAATGAACCTGGACCCTGAGGACAAGGGAAGGGTTGTTGGTTGTTAGAAAACATACTGTTTAAGTACCTACCTGGTCAATTAAAGGATCAGTACATCAGGAGTTCGATTAACCTTTCTCTTCAACAGTCCATAGAGTACAGACTGTTATTACAAGGCGGAAAAAGAATACATTTTCCGAGTATTATGTTTTCCCCAGATATAAAAAATGCAGATAGATGGATAGGACACATTGTTCTGGCAACTAATTTCAATATTTTTGAAGGTGCATATTATACACAGCTGTGGCATAAATAAAGCTTCTCACAGGCAAAAACATGGATTGTTATCAACTTAACCATAATATTACATTAAGTCTGATACGATTGTGTAGACATTTATGGACACGTTCTAAATCGATCTGAGTCCCTGCGATTCAAAAGGAAAATTCACAATATTTCATCTCTTTTCAAAGTTGCTTCCCATGGATGTCTTCTGGAATGATAATTCCACCCAAAGTATCCATAGAATGCAGTGGCAGGTATGAATCAAATTAAAGCCCGGAATGATAGACGAGTAAGGCAAGTCGCACTCCAAAATATATCTGCACTGCCAGCTCCCATGATGGAGGAAAAAATGCCAATGAACCAAGAGTGAATAGTTGGCCTGCAGTGATTTTCTGCAGGTGTTAGCTACCCTGAAATTCATTAGCGAGCCAGCCCAAGCACAAAGAAAGTAGAGACAGAAAGAGTGATGATACAGTGGGTGGTCACCACAACCTGGCCTGATTGTGCTTTGATGCTTTGAGGGCACATCTGTTGTGGTCTCACATGGGAAGAGAGAGAGGTGGAATCAGCCTAGTGACATTTCCTAATTTCCGTTTGTCTGGGAGTGCGTTAGCTGGGAGTTATACAGTTATACCCCTGTGGTTTTCAGGAGGGCAGGTGCCTGCCCCTTACCGTCTGCGATGAGGTGCTCGGGCACATGGAGGATGACCCTGACATTGAGGCCACAGGAGAGGTGTGAGGAGTACACCAGGCCGATCACACAGCTGACAACGCTGATCAAAGTCAGGGTGGTCTTATTGATGGGGCTTCGTGGGGAACCTGCTGGCAAAGAGAAGGACACAGACAACAAAGAGGAAGCACGTGAAGCTGTGACCACACTGTGGCTATGCACCCAACGGCTCCCTATTCCCTTTATAGTGCACTATTGTTGACGAGGGCTCATGGGGCTCTTGTCAGAAGTAGTGCACTATAAAGGGAATGTAGTGCCATAATAGGGAGTGGGGATGCACCCTTCATTCCCTCCAGCACCTCCACCAAGGGAGTCGCTTACAAACAAGTCATCACTGGGCTGGGCTTACTGCCCATGAAAGGGACCTCTGTATCAAACCGGTAGCTTTGGGAGATTTGACTTGCCAAGTCTCGCTGGTGGGGTGATAAAAGTGTACCTTTGAAGGGTGCCCCCAGCCACCAGCCACCATTATGTGCTGAAGGGGGAAAAAGAAAAGAGCCCAAATGAGAGCATTTCAGAGGATGTGTTCTTTTCCTTTCCTGCCAACTGCTTGGGTGCAGCGCCACCAGAGTTCATCATTCATTCCTTTTAATGAAGAGTGGGAAGTCTCCTACCTATAGCATGCACAAACACAAACACACACATGCAGACACACCCCAACCCACAACAATTTGGCCTCAAATATAGGAAGCCAATAACAGCCTCCAGCTCTGCTAGAAGTGATTCTTTCTCCCTATCCAATGTTTTTCGGTTACTGTCCTTCAGGATATATCTTAAAGGCAATCCTTAAAAACCAAATACTACAGAGTAATACCAAGACCTAACTTGTAAAACAAATTCAGCCACATATTACAAGGAAACAATCTCATAATGACACAAAGATCAAACTTGATCCATTCAAATATTTTATTAAAAAAAGAAGGATTGAAAAGCACATCCCATCATTATGACACTCTCTCTGAACATTTTGTTTTTCAAATCTATAGATCGGTGGTCACCAACCTTTTCTGAGTCAAGATCACTTTTTTAGTCAAAATGCAAGCCGAGATCTACTGCTCAGATTTTTTTTACAACATGACTTAAAAAACGTAAGCCTATGCAACATGAACCTATTAAAAACAGTACCGTAGCAATGAAGTTTGCACAGTAGGCTATAGGTCCAATACATTATGACTGCATATTGGCTATGCTTGAGTTGCCCTGCCAAAGTTGTTCTTCTCAGACCAATTTCAGGTATATAATCACACTGGTAATAGATCATGTGTTGTATTACTTGTGAGGCACAGCTGAGTGAGCATAATAATTTGCTTTCTTTATTTGACTGGACTGATGGCCTGCATCTGATGGTCAGTCTGAGAGGAGGGAGCAGTGGTGAGGCTTCCCGTCCCTCCGCTCTCCCTCCCTTTGCTGAGAAAAGGGGACACAGTCAACCAGCTGATGGCTTAACTCAAGTAGCACTGCATTATTTTTCTCTCATGCACCAATTCATGCTGTTACTCGTATGACCAGAGAAAGTGAAACATTCCTCGGTGTTAAAAAAGACACAAGTCACTAATAATGACAATGCAAGCTTATCGAAACACTTTGCTATACTCATTCATTGCAGCTGCAGTGCTGGTTGTAGCACGAGTGGATGTAGGCCTAGGGGGAACGGACATTTTATGACTTATAAAAGGGTTGAACAAAGTGTTGACAGTGGTGAACAACAACTTAAACATGAACTTACTCATAAAAACAGCAGCTCTTTGCTGTATTCGTTGAGTCTCTCTTTAGTCGTGGTATTAAACGTTTTGAAATCTCAGAATATGAACTTCGCTGTGGGCTTGAGGCTTAAGGCTCGCAGAAACTGTGCAGACAATCTGAGCTATCTAATTGGCCAGCGGTAAGTACTTGATTTGTTTGACCGGTTGGTGACCACTGCTACAGATGATATTGCGTTTCGGCAATATCATTTCAGCTATCCAGATAAAAACACACTATCCAAAAAGAAACAATGTACAGTCTGATCAAATCATCATTTATTTTGATCAGTTTCGCTGTTCAAGTAATGTGCGAGGGAATGTGTAGAAACGCACCTTCTATTCTTAACCTTTTTACTAATTAAAGGTGTTAGTTATTGCTGTGTTTGTGAGACCTGTGCAGATATCAAAAGCTTAATTGGTTGGAGGTGCTGTTGCGGATGTTGAGGCAGGGATGCTATGTTTGGTCGTTCAGATGCTTGTAGGCTGACAGCTCAGTGTTAGGGGCATTTGGTTCACCCACATCATTACTGTACATCACAGCACCAAGGATTTATAGCATGCTCACAAACATACTGTTGCCCCCATGCTGTATTTACAGTTACACAACAACCAGCCAATCGCTTCCTTTACTTCAAACATTACAACGCTAGACACGCTACTGTCTTTAGTTAGGCACATGGCAGAACCGTACACATACTCACATGGGTTAGAACACAACACATTGTTTACAACAACCATGATTACTAGCAAAGAGAGAATGTTTGAATGCATGTCTATTAGTGATGCGCGGGTTGACTCATAACCCACAGTCACCGTGGATATATCTGCTGGGCAGACGGGTCATTAAATATTGTGTGGTTGAAGGTTGTTTGGGTGGCGGACGTGTAGAATAAAAGAAAACAATACCATTGAAATCCATAAAGATATCATTCTAGTGCAATTTATATCTATAGGCTACATTTAGGTTTTTCTTCAATTATTTGAAGCTATCTGGCATTAGTGTATAAGCCTAAGCTTTAGGGCCCTAGTTGTACGCTCACCAAATAGCCTACACGTCAATCGCCAAATGCTTTTGGGAATAGGCAGAAAATGTTAACATCAATCCACGGAGGCAAAAAGGACAACGTCTGAGTTTATTTAATTCAATATGAGAAAAGCTGTGAAAGGAGAGTTGAAAATAAAGAGAAGGGAGGGACAGAAAAGTAATGTTTGGGAAAGATGAGGTGAAGTGGTAAAAGAGGATGATAGCAGGCTATGTTATGTGTGGTAATTGTGAGGCGCTATAGGCCTACAAATTCTACAGTCACAAGACGGGGACTTCAAATAGGCCTATGGCAAATCAAGGGAACTGTAGCCTAATGGTCAAATGGGTTAAATGGAAACTGAAATCTGGACATTGACTATAGGTCTATAACCTCTCCCTTAGCCTTAGTATTAACTCCAGCAGAATTGAGCAATTCTTGCAATTTTGACTCGGGAACAGGAGTGGAGAAATGTGATTTCTTTCTTTCAGCATCTTGCGAGAATGCGAATGTTAGATTAGATGCCATCTGTAGAGGTGCTATCTTTATCAGCATCATAAAAGCTCATAGTATTTTAACCATATAGAATATGCATTCAAGCCGAACTGAAATCTTATCAGAAATATGTTGGGTTGTTTTTACAGCTTTCTATTTCCTGGTCAAACTGATATCACTTGCACAGAAAATCTTTCCTGTTTTTGAGTTATTACATTTTTTCCCATCCCTAAACATCTTTTCTCCGCAAAAGAAGATGACAGAGAACTTTGTCAACTAGATTGAAGCATTCATTCTATATGAATTTATGACATTATTCTGGTAAGCAAGGGTTCACTTAGTCTTCTAGGGCAACATACACTGAGTGTACAAAACAATAAGGACACCTGCTTTTTCCAAGACATAGACTGGCCAGGCGACTCCAGGTGAAAGTTATGATCACCATCCCTGTGGAACTTTCAACAACTTGTAAAGTCCATGCCCCGACGAATTGTGCCTGTTCTGAGGGCAAAAGGGGGTGGAACTCAATATATTAGGAATGTTTTGTACACTCAGTGTATAATGGCAGAAGAGAAACCACATGTATCTAATTATAGAAAAGTTGACTAACAAATAGCAGGCAAAAAAAAGATCCTGAACCCCGTGTCCAAAAAAGATTCTGCCGTCTTTGACTGTATTATTCTATAGTGCATTTTCTACATTTGGGGGTTAGGGTCAGGTGCGGGCCTCAGATTTTCACTTTATTACATATAGTCAGGCGGTTGTGGATGGGTTACTAGCAATTGCGGGTGGGTGTGGGTGAACAAACAACTGACCTGCGCACCACTAATGTGAACGTGTACAGTATGTGTCTCAAGCACTGTAAGCACATACATTTGTTGTCCATTCATCTACTCTGATGTATGTATTTTTCATTGTCATCATGCGAGTATGAAATAAGATGATGTATGTACAGTATAATATTCCTTCCTTACCCCCTGAGCCCCACGCGCTGTTGGCGTTACCATTTCTCATACCTCGGCTGCGGCGCCTGCTGCGATTGGGGTCAGTGTAAAAGGTCAGCTGAGGTTCGCTGTCGGCCTCCGTGCCAGAGTCCCCGTCTGGGTTCAAGAAGGTTGAACCCACTGCAGAATTCACAACAAAAAGCTCTCATCACAATAATTTTGTCTTCACTGTTCTGTTTGTATGGCAATGCATGGGATGTCCATCTACACATGCTACACTTGATTTTGAGCAATTTATACACCAAGGTTGTTCAGGTTTTTTCTTCTACATCACCATATTAATTGCCATATGTAATCATTACTGTGAAATGGCAAGTAGAAGAGGAGAGCTATAAACCCCCGAATAGCTGTCCCATGGGAATGACATATTGACCGGTTTCCTCACTTTATCAATGATCTGAGGATCATGTCGACACTTTAAGTGTCAATCGAAAAGAAACATCAACAAATGTGGGAGGAAAATGCAAAAATATTTATGAAAGGTGTGGATTAGATTATTTACATTGCCTGAAGGTTTAAAATGTGTTGCTGTGTCAAAATGTTGATAGTGAAATGTTGATAGTGAAACTGAGAACTTGAGGCATCTGTACTAATATCCATGTTCCTGTCCCACTAAATGTGACCTTTAATTAGTGCTGAGCGATTAGTGCTTCGGTTAGATTTTTAAAAACAAATCAAGATTTTCTTTTGTTGTTTAAAAACGGAAAAATATCAGGAATTTCAGCTAATCGCTCAGCACTACCTTTAATTAATGTTTCATTAAGAGAGCTGATTGGAGCTGTGAGTTACACAATATATTGTACTGCTTGTTGGAGTGTAAGACATATTGTACATGCAAAACATAATGGCATGTTTTGGAGTCTGTTAAACAGCAGATTGTTGTTACATTTTCATATATTGATCATGCTCTGGTTCCAAAGGAAAATAATAACTGGAACAGTGGGCTAAATTTCAGCTTTTATAACTTCAGCTTTTATAAAAAATGTCTATCTTCAGTATATTCTATACAAGACATACAGCTATACCCTCTCTCGGGAAGTCATGTATAAATGGATTCATGAGGTAGAAGGGTGGAAAGTATTAAAGTCACAATAACAACAGCATATATCCAGTCGTATTCTGTCGCAACAAATTAAACCAACATGACTCTAGCGAAGTCCCAAATGGCACCGTATTCTCTATATAGTGCAGTACTTTTGACCAGAGTCAAAAAGTAGTGTCCTGTATAGTCAATAGTGTGCCATTTGGGATACAAACTCAGTTTACCCTGCCCAGTGCAGTACAGGACAAATACTTTGATTATGTTGCACGAGGAAGAGAGATCCATGATAAGACCGGACTGTGGAGTGGGTATCCTCAGTAGGGGGATAATACAGTTTATGTCAGTCCATATTTTGACTTTAAATCCACTATCCGTTACAGAGATGGACGATGGTCCTGTTCTGGTACAATGCAGGGGACAATAAACTGATAAATGTTGACAGTCATCTCATTGAAGCCATTAGATTAAAAGATGTTGGCTTTGTGAACAAATATATCTAATTGTTTTGAATAGGCTATACAGGCTACATTGGAATGGTTGTGTTTTGGTAGAAACATGAACATTGAAATGTATAATTTAAAGAGGATGTGATATAGCTCCTATTACAAGTTTTAGTGTTCTAGCTATCACAAAGTAAGCTTGAAATACTAGCAACATTTACTTAATTTCGAATTGACAATAGCGTTAAAAATCCAAACCAAGAGATTGTATTTAATTAATAGACAAAAGGTTTCTCCAAAAGAAAGGGTGAATAAAAATGTCTCTGGCAAACATACAAATCGGACAAAGTGGAAGCACTGTCTTGAAAAGTACTGTAAAGAAAAAGGTGTTTCATGTACAAGATGGCATTACTACGGCATTGTTTCAGCAGAACGACATTGACTTGATAACAATATGCAAAGGGAACACACAATTTGATCACACAACTATAAACTACAAAAACAATAGAAACACAATTGAAAAATTATTTAACACACATTTATGCTTTATAGAAATTCCTGACAAAACAACATTTAAATAATTATTTTCATCAAGGACAAAAACTATAATTGTGAAAGAAGGTGAAAGACATTTCCAAACGACACTTACAGGATACAATGTGTTTTTGTCTAGGTAACAAAGGAGAATGAAAGCACCTTCAATTAATTAACGACAAATCACATGCAGCAGTTTGAAGAGATTGTATTTGCCTCAACAATTAGGCAAGGAACCAAAGGTCCAAAGCTCTATGGCAACAAATAAAAGATGGGCTCTTTTAAATATTCAACACATAATGTAGCTTTAGCACTCAGCATGCACTGCAGGTGCAGCATGCACTGCAGGTGCAAACACATCTTACAACAAAGTTATTTTGTTCTGAGCTTTCGGTGGCCGGATCTCAATAAATATAGAGTACTTTTGGCAGCAGCGAGAATGATACTGGAATGACAATCGCTCATGAGGAGAGCTGCAAGAACCCACAGGAGTACTACCAAAAGATATCTGACAGAAGGCTTGTAACCACAACAACTGTCGAGAGAAGCACACTAGAGTGACTCCAACATATGTAAATAGACCAGGTGATTGCATGAGAAGTACTGCTGGGACACAGATGAGAATCTTGAACATCTCAAAAAGCGTTAACATTAAAAAACTATTGTGACTTCTGACTCCAAATTCAGACATAGCTTCATCTTTTGGCTTGTTGTTTCAAATATTTTGTGGCGCAATTTTATTTCAGTATCCCTATTGTATGCTACAATTAAAATGGTAGACTAACGATGCTTTGAGTCTAACACTGTTAGGAACAACAACAGACTTAAGGGTTCTGTATAAAAAGACAAGGGCTCCTGGAAGCAGACAACAAACACCAAACAGACAACAGCTGTGACAAAGACTCTGCCCTACCTCCAAACCTCGTTGTTTGGCTTGCCATACACTTTACGCAGCACATTTGAAGGAGGCATCAACATTTGAGGCATAAAAGCTTCCCCCCCAGTCCTAAACGCTGTTAAATATCCACTGAGAATAGCAAAAGGACCTTACATGTGTATGTGCATGTGCATATTTTAACACTCGGATTAAAATGCAAGTCCAAACAAAACAATAGAGCAAACATAAGCAAACACAACCTCGGGCTTAGTCATTCAGATATACTGGCCTGTGTACACTTTGTACAGAACCACAGAGGATTTTGTTGTGGAGAAAAAAGCTGTCACAAGGGGATCCGCTGTTTCACAGTTTTAAACATCAACAGCAGATAAACCGATAGTGAATTGACAGTTTTCCTTCACTGTGCTTTGTCCTCTAATGTACCAAATCAACAAATTGAACTAAATGAATGAGAAAAATGTGCTTTAATTCTGAAGGCAGCAATCTCTTTCAGAGTGGGCCATAGGGCTGTCAGAGATTCCTCTCAGAGAGCAGAAGACCAAAGGCTGCTCACAACTCTTGAGAGACAGAGAGGCTTTTTTTGCAGACATGGTATGCTTTTATTTTGTTATTGAATTAAGATTGGATCTTTAGCATTTTCTGTCCTGAAAGTGATCAGCTTATTTATGTTCTGTTTTGCCTAACAAGCTTCCTGGAATACCAAGTGAAAATGTCATTAGTGTGCTGTGTTAAGTACACTGCTCTCTCTGTTCTCAGTCTATTATTGATAAAAGGGTTTGTTGGGTTTCTTTTTTTCTTCCTCAGTGAGCTTTGATTTAAGTTCTCATTATGGAACAAAAGCCATTGCAGGTGCATATTCACTATACAGGTTTTCAACCAAGGTCAGAAAAGGAAACATTCTCCTCGGCTCACTGAGAGTCACAAAGTACATGAGGATAAGAACGCAAAGGAACAGTATCTGAAAACCAGAGTCGTGTTTGTTTCTCACTATTCACAAAATGAGACGGAAATGATATAATGGTAGACACTATATAACTGTAAAATGACTACACAACAGCTCTTTAGTTCACTAGTTTCCACTGAATGCTTAGTTAGTTGGTTAGCGTGACATTGCCATTTGTACCTCCCAATAACATCCTACACAACTAGAATTGCTTTTCTAACCTGAAAATAAACCATTCACACTTGTCAGTCATGGAGGAAAGTGGATTATGATCAGGGTCAACTGAACGAACTGGTGTCTCATTTCAGAATGGCATGCCCTGTTTTTCCAGTCTTTTTGTCTTTCATGGTCTGCATCCCAAATGGAACCCTATTCCCTATATAGTGCACTACTTTTGGCTAGAGCCCTATGAGCCCATGTCAAAAGAAGTGCACTTTAAACGGAATATCGGGTGTCATTGGGAAGCAGATATAGTCTTTTACTGATACACGTGACAATGGTCAAGAATGAGAGTGGATAAGGATCAAATAGATGGATGACTCACCACGAGTTTTGCTGGACAGACGTTGTTTTCGTTGGCCAGTGGAGGAGGTGTTGTGGAGGAGGAGAGTGTTCTGCTGCAGGTGATTGCTGCCGATGGGGCTGGTGGCGATGATGTTGTCCTTGTACTTGCTCATTAGGGACAACTTTGTATTGTCACTCCCTGATGATGACAGAACAATCATTATTAGGGAGATAAATGAGAGATGAAAATAAACCCAATAAAACAAGACAAACGTGAAAAAGAAGCACGTCAGACAAAACGGAAGAGATTTAACACAGACTGGCAGAGGCAACAACAAGTTAGTGTTCTTATAATGGTATAGGTCTTGAAACAGGGAATAATCTATCATTTCCTGTCACAACTAGATAACATTGTATTGGTTGGTGGGCTGATATTTCTTTAAAAAAAAAAAAAACTGTTATAAAGTGTGTAGAAAATATAATGGACTTGTATACACGGAGTACACCAAACATTAGAAACACCTTCCTAATATTGAGTTGCACCCTCCCACTCCTTTTACCCTCAAAACAACCTCAATTCATCAGGCCATAGACTCTACAAGGTGTCGAAAGCATTCCACAGGGACTCTGGCCCACGTTGACTGCAATGCTTGTCAAATTTGTGTCAAGATGGCTGAATGTCCTTTGGGTGGTGGACCATTCTTCATACACATGGGAGACTGTTGAGCATGAAAAACCCAGCAGTGCTGCAGTTCTTAACACAAACCGGTGTGCTTGGCACCTACAACCATACCACGTTCAAAGGCACTTAAATCTTTCTAAACTGATTAAAGTGGATTTAACAAGTGACATCAATAAGGGATTATAGCTTTCACCTGGATTCACCTGGTCAGTCTATGTCATGGAAAGAGCAGGTGTCCTTATTGTTTTGTACACTCAGTGTATTTTGCCTTGAATAAATAAATAAATAAACCCTTGCTCACCAGAATGTTCCTAATGTTTTGTATACTCAGTGTATTTTAAATAAGATAATATTTGAGAACTAACAATCTAACCAAAAAAACAAGGACAGTCAGGGAGAATAAAAAAAAAAT
This sequence comes from Oncorhynchus kisutch, assembly GCF_002021735.2. Classification (NCBI taxonomy): domain Eukaryota; kingdom Metazoa; phylum Chordata; class Actinopteri; order Salmoniformes; family Salmonidae; genus Oncorhynchus; species Oncorhynchus kisutch. The sequence continues at coordinate 23,667,374 of NC_034200.2, forward strand.
CCCAAATTCATTCAGGATGCATTCAGGCCTCCATTGATTTTGTTATAATGTTTGAGTCAATAGCCACAAGCTATTGCACAATGTGTAAAATTGAAGGAAACTAGCTTTAAAATTGCACTTAAAAAGAATTATATAACAATAAAGAGGCTATAAACAGGGGGTGCCGGTATCAAGTCAATGTGCAGGGGTACAGGTTAGTCGAGGTCATTTGTAAAGTGACTTTGCATAGATATTAAACAGTCACGAGCATCAGTGTAAAAACAGGTGTTGGGGGGGGGGAGAACAGTCTATGACTTGGGTGACTGGAGTCTTTGACAATTTTTTGGGCCTTCCTTTAACATCGCCTAGTATATAGGTTCTCGATGTCAGGAAGCTTGGCCCCAGAGATGTACTGGGCCGTACACACTACCCTCTGTAGTGCCTTACGGTCAGATGCCGAGCAGTTTCCATACCAGGTGGTGATGCTCTCGATAGTGCAGCTGTATAACGTTTTGAGGATCTGGGGACCTGATAGTTTTGATGGACACCACAGAACTTGGTTGTTGTCCTGGCACCAAACTGCCAGGTGTCTGATCTCCTCCCTATTGGCTGTTTCATCATTGTCGGTGATCAGGCCTACCACTGTTGTGTCGTCAGCAAACTTAATAATGGTGTTGGAGTCGTGCTTGGCCACACAGTCGTGGGTGATCAAGGAGTACTGGAGGGGACTAGGCACGCACCCCTGAGGAGCTCCAGTGTTGAGGATCAGAGTGGCAGATGTGTTGTTGCCTACTCTTATCACATGGGGCGGCACATCAGAAAGTCCAGGATCCAGTTGCAGAGGGAGGTGTTTAGTCCCAGGGTGCTTAGCTTAGTGATGAGCTTTGTGGGTACTATAGTGTTGAACGCTGAGCTGTAGTCAATGAACAGCATTCCTTTTGTCCATGTGGGAAAGGTCAGTGTGGAGTGTGATTGAGATTGCGTCATCTGTGGATCTGTTGGGGCGGTATGCAAATTGGAGTGGGTCTAGGGTTTCTGGCATGATATGTTGATGTAAGTCATGACCAGCTTTTCAAAGCACTTCATGGCTACCGACGTGAGTGCTAAGAAGCAGTAATCATTTAGGCAGGTTACCTTTGCTTTCTTTGGCACAGTGACTATGGTGGTCTGTTTGAAACATGTAGGTATTTACAGTCAGGGAGAGGTTGAAAATGTCAGTGAAGACACTTGGCAGTTGGTCCAGCATGCTTTGAGTACACGGCCTGGTAATCCGTCTGGCCCAGTGGCTTCATGAATGTTGACCTGTTTAAAGGTCTTGCTCACATCGGCTACGGAGAGCGTGATTACACAGTCGTCCAGAACAGCTGGTGCTCTCATGTATGCTTCAGTGTTGCTGTCACGTTCTGACCTGAGTTCCTTTGTTTGTCTTTGTTTTAGTATGGTCAGGGCGTGAGTTGGGGTGGGCAGTCTATGTTTGTTTTTCTATGTTGGTTTTTGTCTTCGGCCTAGTATGGTTCTCAATCAGAGGCAGGTGTCGTTAGTTGTCTCTGATTGAGAATTATACTTAGGTAGCCTTTTTCCACCTGGGTTTTGTGGGTGTTTATTTGGTGCACCGTTCATAACTGTTTGTTTGTCGTGTATTGTTTTTTGTTTCAGTATTCATTCAGTATTCATTCTTTATTAAACTACAATGAATAATACCACGCTGCGCTTTGGTCCTCCTCTCTATCTCCAGACGACAGCCGTTACAGTTGCTTGCCTTAAAGCTAGCATAAAAGGCATTTAGCTAGTCTGGTAGGCTCTTGTCACTGGGCAGCTCATGGCTGGGTTTCCCTTTGTAGTCTGTAATAGTTTTCAAGCCCTGCCACATCCGACGAGCGTCTGAGGGCATAGCTACATTTCTTATAAGCATCCGGATTAATGTACTGCTCCTTGAAAGCGGCAGCTCTAGCCTTTAACTCAGTGCGAATGTTGCCTGTAATTCATGGCTCCTGGTTGGGATATGTACGTACGGTCACAGTGGGGACAACGTCATCGATGCACTTATTGATGAAGCCAGTGACTGAGGTGGTATACTCCTCAATGCCATTGGATGAATCCTGGAACATCTTCCAGTCTGTGCTAGCAAAACAGTCCTGTAGTGTAGCATCCGTGTCATCTGACCACTTCCGTATTGAGCACGTCCTGCTTTAGTTTTTGCTTCTAAGCAGGAATCAGGAGAATAGAATTATGGTCATATTTGCCAAATGTAGGGTGAGGGAGAGCTTTGTATGCGTCTCTGTGTGTGGAGTAAAGGTGGTCTAGAGTTTTTTCCCCTCTGGTTGCACATGTGACATGTTGGTAAATTAGGTAAAATGGATTTAAGTTTGAATTTATTAAGGTCCCCGGCTACTATGAGTTTTGCTTCTGGGATGAGCATTTTCTTGTTTGCTTACGGCCTTATACAGCTGGTTGAGTGCGGTCTTAGTGCCAGTGTCGGTTTGTGGTGGTAAATAGATGGCTACCAATAATATAGATGAGAACTCTCGGTATATAGTGTGGTTTACTGCCACGTTCTGACCTTAGTTCCTTTGTTATGTCTTTGTTTTAGTATGGTCAGGGCGTGAGTTGGGTGGGTTTTCTATGTTCTTTTTTCTAGAATTTGGGATTTTCTGTTTTCGGCCTGGTATGGTTCTCAATCAGAGGCAGCTGTCAATCGTTGTCCCTGATTGGGCCCCCCATCAACACCGAAGGGATGTAGTGGATCTCATTGGCCGCCTCTGCACTGGCGCTCTTCTGGGGCTGGCTGTCAATCGTTGTCCCTGATTGAAAATCATACTTAGGTAGCCTGGTTTCACTTTTGAGTTGTGGGTGTTTATTTCCTGTTTAGTGTTTTTTCATTCACCTTACGGGACTGTTCATTTGTCGTTTGTTGTTTTGTTCAGTGTTCAGTTATTTTATTAAAAACATGAACACTTACCACGCTGTGCTTTGGTCCTCACCTTCTTCCACCACAGACGATCGTTACATCTACAGCTTATAATCAGGTATTCTACCTCACGAGACCAATACCTCAAGACTTCTTTAATCTTAGACATCGCGCACCAACAGTTTTTTAACAAATAGAGACGCACACAAGCCACTCGTGTTACCAGACGTAGATGCTCTGTCCTGTCGATGCACGGAGAAGCCAGCCAGCTCTATATTATTCATTATTTTAGTTTAGCCACGTCTCAGTGAAACATAAGAATTTACAGTTGTTAATGTCCCGTTGGTAGGATAGTCTTAATCATATATCGTCCAGTTTGTTTTCCAATGATTGCACGTTGGCCAATAATACGGAGGGTAGTGATGGTTTACCTACTCGTCAGTGAATTCTTACCAGGCACCCTGCACTCCTCCCCCTTTTTCTCTGTCTTTTCTTCATGCTTTTCTTTTCTTCATTTCTTCATGATGGGGATTTGGGCCTTGTCTCAACAAAGCAGTATATACTTTGCGTCGGACTCATTAAAGAAAAAATATTTGTCCAGTTCGAGGTGAGTAATCGCTTTTCTGATGTCCAGATGCTCTTTTCGGTCATAAGAGACGGTAGCAGCAACATTATGTACAAAATGAGTTACAAACATTTTAAAAAAAGAAGAAAATAGCACAGTTGATTTGGAGCTCGTAACACGGCAGCCATTTACCACTTTTAGTCTTGAAATCTTTGGTTGTTTATTACACTACTCACTCTGTTTAGCACATGACCTCGCATGTGAACCCTTAAAGAGATGGGTGGGCTAAGATTTGAGAGGGTGTGAATACTGAATGGGTGTAGACAAAGAAGAACCTTCCAGTAGGTATACGTTTATTAACTTTCAAAGTAGAATTACTTTCCCATTGTTCCTCAAGTGCAGTGTATGATATACCAATTTCTAACTCTGAGTTTCATCTTGTATCCAATGTAAAAAAAAAATATTTAAAAAAAATGTGTCTACATAGGACCGAAAACAGGTGTTGGGTCACGTACTCTACAGTGTGTAATCAAGGTTTGAAATGATTCTGTTTGTGTCAAATACGATATCTGTTTGGGATTGTTGCTATTAATTTGCAGTGTACAAATGATTTATATCTATGTTCCGGCCCCCCAACCATCCGCTCAAGAAAAATTTTTATCCCGCAGCTAAATGTAGATGGGGATTGCGCTAGAGTGTTTCTGTCTGTGTTTGTGTGTGTGTGTGTGTGTGTGTGTGTGTGTGTAGTACTATACTCGTAAGCACCAGAAGTCTACACAAGAACAGTAAACCAACTAAAATTCAGAGAAGTGAGGACATTTTGCCGGTCCTCACTTGTAAAAAGGTTATTTTAGGCTTAGGGGTTAGGTTTAGAATTAGGGTTAGGGGTTAAGGTTAGGGTTATATTTAGATTTAAGGTCAGGGTTTAGGGAAAATAGAATTTGATATGGAAATCAATTGTTGGTCCCCAAAAAGTCCTCACAAGTATAGTAAGACATAGCTGTGTGTGTGTGTGTTTGTGCTTGTACCTACACTCACCAGGTGTCAGGTCCATGCTGGCCTTGTCATTGCAGCCCTGAAGGGAGTCCAGGGTGCGTGTGACCTGGCTGGCAAAGTCCTCTCCTCCGTTCATGCACTCTCTCTGCAGGTGGTGTCTCAGGTCAGTGATGTCATACTCGTAGCCATCCAGGATGGGAGTCTCTCGGATACTGAGCGTGCCGCTGGAATTGTGGCCCTGGCCCCTGGAGTTTCTCAGGCTCTCCCTGGCCTGGCCCCCCATCAATACCGAAGGGATGTAGTGGATCTCATTGGCCGCCTCTGCACTGGCGCTCTTCTGGGGCTGGGGCACACGGCGGCGTTTGCACCACCGCCTGCGTGTGTAGAGGATGAGGACCAGGCAGAGGATGGAGAGGAGCAAAGCGATCATGCCTCCCTGTGAACAAACACAAGGGGAAAGAGAAAGATGGCCGCTCTCAGCTAAGAACTTCCCAAAGTCTCCAACCCACGTTGCTAGATTTGTAAAAACACCACTAGTGCATAGCAGAGATCCTTGAAGAAAAAACTATAGATCTTAACAACAGGGTAATCACAGAGCACACCATGAAAAACGACGCAGATAATCTCCAAAGCATGGTGTATGAGAACAGCAGTGCTCTAGGAAGCATCATGGAGGAATAAAAACTGAAACCATTTAGGAAATATACCCTATACCAAGAGAGCGTCTATTAAAGCTGCTATCAGACTCTGTCAATAATCTATCAATAAAGACTCTCGGGTTCAGTGGGTTCAGTGGGTTCAGCGACAGTAACGGTCTGATGAAATCTTCCACTTTGTTGCACATTTTAGATCTCAGCTCAACTAAATAATGAATGATGAGAAGATCAACAAAACATGTGAGGACGGCGACAGAGATGACTCAACCGGAAATTGAAATTGAGAAACCCTGTTCAGATGCAGACTGATATGCGAGGATCATAGAGAGAGTGCTTCACCTGCTCGCATAAATTTGAAATGGCAAATGTAAAGTCAATTTGCATAAGTTGTTTGCTTATTCTGCATAGTCAAGGACATTAACACATGATGCCTTAATATAGGTCACGTATGCAGCAAATCTGTATGCAGTTTTGGGGGGAAATTAAAGTTAAAATCATTTATTTCGTATTGATTACTTTCTTTAGTACTTTCAAAGTCATTGAGCTATTCCAAACTGGAATGAAGCAGAAAGAACTAGGCCAGAGAGTTACCAGGAGACTTACCCATAAGTGTTCCCTCTCTAATGCATACTGTAGCACACAACAACTCAATCAATGGGCTGGTACATAGGGCAACACATTCTTCAGAGGTCAATTGAACATCTCCCACCAAATGCAATTAGGCCCAACCATTTGCATTAGCCACAATGCAAATCTTTAGGTAGGGGAAACTTGTGTAATTTTGTACATTACAGGGTATCAAATAGTGGACTAAGACGGCCTGTCTCTTTTTATAGAGTCAACAAAGCCAAACCAAACATCAAAGGATGCCAGTATTTCAGCCTGTAATCCATTTTGTAAGGGTTATGCTTTAATGTAATACTATAGTTTCAATAACGTATAATTCTGTAATTTACCTCATCCTGATTAGGCATGGCATTTTGTATCCAGAAGACAATATACAGTATATAGAGCCAAAATAAACATATTTTGACTTTACAATATTGTTGAGACAGGAGTAGTCAATCATAGTATAGACAACCTGGTCTCATGACTTTTTCATGAGATATACCTTTGGAACCATATTAACATAAACATAACCTTTAACCATAAGTCTTAAGCTGGACTCAAAACTTAACCATAAAACCCCAAGGAACTTTAACCCTAACCAGTAGGACCCTAACTGTAACCCTTAAAAGTGCTAACATTGATTTAAAAATAATGTTTGACATTAACACAACATAAATAAATGACATTTTTAAATATATACAGTACCAGTCAAAAGTTTGGACACACCTACCCATCCCAGGGTTTTTCTTTATTTTCTACTATTTTCTACATTGTAGAATAATAGTGAAGACATCAAAACTATGAAATAACACATATGGAATCATGTAGAAACCAAGTGTTAAACAAATCAAAAATATATTGCCACCGTTTGCCTTGATGACACTATTGGCATTCTCTCAACCAGCTTTATGAGGTGGTCACCTGGAATGCATTTCATTAAAACAGATGTGCCTTGATAAAAGTACATTTTTGGAATTTCTTAATGCGTTTGAGACAATCAGTTGTGTTGTGACAAGGTAGGGGTGGAATACAGAATATAGCCCTATTTGGTAAAAGTCTAAGTCCATATCATGGCAAGAACAGCTCAAATAAGCAGAGAAAAACGACAGTCCATCATTACATTAAGACATGAAGGTCAGTCAATATGTAAAATGTCAAGAACTTTTAAAGTTTCTTCAAGTGCACACAAGCAATGGACATTAGACCGGTGGAAATCTGTCCTTTGATCTGATCAGTCCAAATGTGAGATTTTTGGTTCCAACCGCCGCGTCTTTATGGGACGCAGAGTAGGTGAACGGATAATCTATGCATGTGTGGTTCCCACTGTGAAGCATGGAGGAAGAGGTGTGATGGTGTGGAGGTGCTTTGCTGGTGACACTGAACCAGCATGGCTACCACAGCGTTCTGCAGCAATACGCCATCCCATCTGATTTGGGCTTATTGGGACTATCATTTGTTTTTCAACTGGACAATGACCCAACACACCTCCAGGGTGTGTAAGGGCTATTTGACCAAGCAGAGTGATGGAGTGCTGCATCAGATCACCTGGCCACCACAATCCCCCGACCTCAACCGAATTGAGATGGTTTGGGATGAGTTGGACCTCAAAGTGAAGGAAAAGCAGCCAACAAGTGCTCAGCATATGTGGGAACTCCTTCAAGACTGTTGGAAAAGCATTCCTCATGAAGCTGGTTGAGAGAATGCCAAGAGTGTGCAAAGCTGTCATCAAGGCAATCTCAAGAATCTCAAATATAAAATATACTTTGATTTGTTTAACAATGTTTAATTACTACAGTACATGTGTTATTTCATAGTTTGAGTATTACTCAACAATGTAGAAAATAAAGAAAAACCCTGGAATGAGGTGTGTCCAAACTTTTGACTGGTACTGTATATATATTATTTTTACGTACGTTTACCCCTTTTTTGTGATATCCAATTAGTAGTTGCAACTGCCGTACGGACTCGGGAGTGGCAAAGGTTGAGAGCCATGGGTCCTCTGAACCATGACGCAGCCAAGCCCCACTGCTTCTTGATACACTGCTCGCTTAACCCGGAAGTCAGCCGCAACAATGTGTTGGAGGAAACACTGTACAACTGGTGACCAAAGTCAGCTTGCAGGCACACAGCCCACCACAAGGAATTGCTACAACGCGATGGGACCAGGACATCCCGGCTGGCCAAACCCTCCCCTAACCCAGACGACACTGGGCCAATTGTGTGCAGCCTCATGGGTCTCCTAGTCACGGCCAGCTGTGAACCCCGGTCTGTAGCGCCATTGCAATGCTGTGCCTTAGACCACTGCGCCATTCGGGAGGCACTTAAAATATAATTTCAGTTCATCCAAATCGTCTAACCTGTCAGTTTCGTCTAGCGTCGTCCGGGTTAGGGAGGGTTTGGCCGGTAGGGATATCCTTGTCTCACTGCGCACTAGTGACTTCTGTGGCGGGCCAGGCGCAGTGCACGCTGACCAGGTCGCTAGGTGTACGGTGTTTCAACTAACACATTGGTGCGGCTGACTTCCGGGGTTGGATGCGCGCTGTGTTAAGAAGCAGTGCGGCTTGGTTGGGTTGTGTTTCGGAGGACGTATGGCTCTCGACCTTCATCTCTCCCGAGCCCGTACGGGAGTTGTAGCGATGAGACAATACAGTAACTACTAACAATTGGATACCACAAAAAAGGGGGTAAAATATTTTTTGTAATTGACAATTATCAGCATGACTTTTTTACGGTTTATGATCCATTTCTGATTTTGACATTGAACATTTTTGAAAGTTAAACCCCCATTAAACACACAGCACAATGGGGTTTTGTTGGAATGGGTTATTAATGAAATTAACTTAAATCATTTAATTCAACTTCATAAAAGCTAATATCGCATGAAAGCTACATTTTTCTTATTAAGGACACATTCAAGTCTCCTGCTGTACTGCAAGACATAATCATTAAAGAAGATATGTTTTTGAGAGATTCAGAATGTACACATCGTACCTCATGAAATGAAATGAATTAGTAATTCATTCATAATATATAGAACAACTCTCAATTTGATATAACAACCGAGAGAACATAAAACATTTACTAGCTTAGCTTACGAGTTCTGATTCTTCTGATTCTACTTTCTTCCAAACTTTGACTAGCTAGCTTCTAGTCTAGTTGAATTTTCTAAATGATTATGTGAGAATTAGTTAGATTGACAGACAACATTGTGCCATTGGTTGCTAATGTAGGTTAGCTGATACAACTGAGTTTACAGCATACTCCCCATATCCTCTTCAATTGAAAACCCACATCCACCCAAAAACCTTAGAAATTGTGTAAGGCTTTCCCTACACATACAGTACTTAAATAGATCAATTGATAAGTCAGCTGTGATTTGTAGCAAGGCCATGACATTTTCTATGGCTGTTCCTTTGGATATATATTTTTTTATGTGGTTACTACCCTACGGAACAGCCGGAAGAGAGACACGAAAAAAACTTTTGCCTTCAAAACTATAAACACAATATTTTATTAAATATTTTGGTTTAGATTACTCTAACTGAATTTCCTCTCCCTTCCTTCCGGGTGGATATGTGTGGTCCCCTTAAATTGTATATCATTACAAACTAAAATGCTCTTTTATCATTAATCTTTATTATGTAGCCAGTAAATCTTCAAGTTCAGGGGCTTATGCTTGCATTAATGAATGGGTCACTGCATGTCTGCTTGCCTTATCTGATCTGGATTGCATTTTTGGAGTAAATGAGAGTGGAAAGAGGAAACAGTATTTCCTTTCAAGGGTGTGAGTGGCCATAAAACAAGGTCTTATCAGGCACTTAAACCAAAAGTGCAAGGGTCTGAGGGGGTGCCCAAAGGAAAACCGTTGGTAATGTTGTGAAGAACGTCTTGAGTCCAGGCCCCGGCCAGGCCAATTATTTCTGAATTTCTTATGTGGTATTTTTTCATTGAAAGTATGAAATGTTTGTTGTTGGACTTATTCCCTCTGATCGCCTTGCTCTATCATATCAAACAGCAAATGAAGAGTTATAGTCACATTGTTTCAAGTTTTTGCCTGCTCTTATACTATACCTCTGACCAATAAAATACATGTATTTCTTCTGCTCACATCTGCATACAATTTCTTAATGAAATGCCATCGCCATGCCGCCAGTTTCCCAAGAAACTCGATCCCCTTAATTCCCATCTTAACCCTGAATTTACAGCAGCAAGACGGAGCACTAGCATGTTTACTAACGCTATACTGGCAAAAGGTGTGACGTTCAAAATGTATAAGTGCAGAAGGAAAACATTTAAGACGTTAATTATACCATGGAGTCTAGATTTATTAGTTCAGGCAGGACACTGTGGGACTAAGACCTTAATTCAATGGAAATGGGCTGATTACACCACGAGGTATAGAAAATCTCCAATAAAATCCAATAGATTTGATGTGTTCCTCAGGCTTTAAAATATATATTTTTGTGATGTCTTCTTATTTCAATACGTTGTGAAATTATTTTCCTCTCTCCCACTTTATAATGTAATTAGTTTACAATATTTAGGGACCTTTGAAATGTACTGCAATGACGCACTTTGCTGCTTTATCAGTGAGAATTTGTTAACATGTGGTTAGAGCATTGGGCCAGTAACCGAAAGGTTGTGAGATCGAATCCATGAGCTGACAAGGTAAAAATCTGTCGTTCTGCCCCTGAACAAGGCAGTTAACCCACTGTTCCTAGGCCGTCATTGTAAATAAGAATTTGTTCTTAACTGACTTGCCTAGTTAAATAAAGATTAAATAAAAATGTTTATTTCCTGCTACCGGAGTGTATGTCTCTTTAAAAGGGTGGCACCATGGGTGGTGGTGCACAGTGTTAGAGGTTGCTTGTTGTTCCCTCTGCCTCTGGGCTAAAAGAGAGCTGAGGACATGTGTCTCGACTTGCAGGAGCTCACCTGCGGCTGAACATGGAACACAAGGTAACTCATCCATTATGGATGATGTTCAGGCAGAGAAGCAAAGGGCACTGTGGTCACCTTGTGGCAGAGGGAGCACACCAGTAACTTGAAACTTTGAAACACAATTGCAAAACAAGTATGTAATGCATTAAAGAATCTTTGCAGGAGAAAAAACAACAAGTCTTTCCTTCACATTTAGCCCCTTATCACTTCAGCTGGAATGGCCACAAGGTGAGGGAAATCCCCCTTTTGGAGACAAAACTGAGTTTGGAGCAGTTCAGTGAATTTGCATGTCTATGAGATTAAGCCCCAGTTATAGCTGGCCTATTTTCAAGCCTCAGGTTGGACTACATTCATTCAATAGTTTTAAACTGTCCCATGGTGGGCCTGGTGGCCAGGCATTGAACTGTGTATGACAGGCCACGCTGCTGTGTAGAATCCTGGCTAGAATCTTTGGCCATCAAGCCATCCTGGTGGCTACGGCGTATGGCGGAACACTGGAAATGGCTCAATGACAGGTGTGGTGTAGAGAGAGAGAGGCAGTTGGTGTGAGAGAGAGTGCTGGGGCTGCACATATCCACAAGGACCTAACGAAGTGATGCAACGCTGGCTTTATAAGGCTGCCCTCCAACCGAGCCACAAGCTGTAGAGAGCGAGGCCGGAGCAGGAGAACAGCGCAGCAGCCATCTGTTGCTAGGTCTGCCCTATCTGCATGCTAAGCCTTTCACACCTCCACAAGAGCTTTGTGGATGTATTGTCAAGCAGCTATTAGCATGAGTAGATAGCAAGGGGAATAGAAACAGGGAAACAACGACCAAATGGTTGTTACGTTTAGATTTGGAGGAAAATATGGGATGGTAAAAACAAGGTAATTTACTGAAATTAAATATGAAAATGTTGTCCTCTTTCAGTCTACTTTTTCATTGTGTACTAATGCACGCAAACAATGCAGAGGAGACTCAAGGTCAGTACATTATTTGACATGGGTCTGTGCAATGTACCTAGTAGCTACTAGAATAATTTTTATAAAGCTGAATCATTTGTTCAAATGTCTAGAAGTACTGTCATCCATCAATGTAGTCCAAACCTTTCATTGTACCATGTCCACATGTACCAAGAAATGCACCAAGTTCTAAAACTTATATTAGAGCAGTGCAAAAAACTGGAAAGTAACATCCTTGTTAAACATCATTATCAAACATCACAATAAAACACCCACCCCCCCCCACATTCCAACCCCAGCCAGCAGAGTACCGTACCATGACAGAGACGTGGAGGATGCGTAGCTCCTCCTCGGCAGAGTCGCTGGCAGGGTCGTCCGTGGCGGAGAGGCCGGGGAGGTTCTGGCTGCCATCTTGGTGGTGGATATGAAAGAGCAACGTGCCGTTCTCCAGCCACTGTTGCCGCCATCGCACCAGAGGAATATCCTCAGAGTTTCCCGTGATCTCTGCCAGTCAAACAGGACACACAGATAATGGATGAGTCAGTAACGATGCATTTTCAACAATTCATTTCACACGCTTATTATATGAGTGAGCGAGGAGTATGGTACCTGGGTTAGGAAGCATATTATACTGAATTATCAGTGCATAACAATTTCTGAAACCGTATGCCCTTTTACAAAAACCCATTACATTCTTTGCCAGCAGGGTAATAACTATTACCCTAGTATCTATTACCTGTGTGCCTATACACTGAAACATTCCGTTCCTTAATTGTGATCTAACTGAATGCTTTTAATTGCGTGAGTGTACTGTAACTAGGTTTATCTGACACTGATTACTGATGGTACTGTGCCGCAGCAGAATGGGACCTCCCGGTAAATAAGATTTAGGGGCTAGATTTAACCTAGATGCAAATGATCTGACAAAGTGACAGGGCACTTTTTACAGCAGAGAGTTCCCTCCAGGGTCTGGTTCAGCATGAGAGTGTTATTAATGAGCCCATCGCTTCCCTCTCTGCATGGGACCACCAACCAACCAGCACAATTAGTGTACCACTATTATTTGTGTACCCCCTCTAATTGCACCATAATAATAATAATAATAATAATAATAACTGGATGGTAACTTTACAAGTAAAGTTTGGGGCTTTGGCTCTTTAAATGTATTATTGTGGTAATGGAAGAAATTAAAAATAGTTTTACTTCACTATTTTAAGCGAAGCAGTTACATATACTGTAGTTAGTTAAATGTTGTAAAATAATTGGTCGGATTACTTTGATAGACTACTACATCAACCATATTACTTTGGATTGTGGGGCAGTTAGATTGAAGAAATGTCTAAACTACAGTAGTGGTGTGTGAAAACTGAAAGAAGAAAGACGTAGGACAAAGAGATCTTCTGTCTGAAGATGGGAATTAAAGGCTGGATCGTGTGGACCACACGTAGGAAAGCAAAGCAGCTCTGAATCATTCATGCTGTGGGTTTCAGATACATAGATGCACAATTTACTTTGGTAAAACTTTCAGTGTAAATTAAGTTTGATTTTAGTTGCATGATGATGTGATGATTAGAACGTTTTAAGCTATCGGGGAGAGAAATATGATGGTGAATCTATTGATGACAGCTGTTTAAAGTATTTTTGGGGCAGTTGAAGAAGTATGTTGAATAGGTTAATATGTAGACCTACTGATAGCTAGCTGTAGATCTAAATAATAAATAAACCATTAAGGCTAACAGTGATCACTGAAAACTACATTTCCGGAAGAAAATGTGGTGTGCTTGCTAGCTTGTTTTAAAGTCGATATGGTTTTTAAATAAGTTATGGTAGTGGTAGTGACTGCAGTAGTAATGGTGGTGAAAGGTTATAGTTTAAAAAGTAGGAAGATGACAATATTGATTTATTGATTGATTGGTTGATAAGATAGCCTGGACATTTGAAAGTTGTTTTGGTGTCTCTAGCATCAAAACTATGAAATAACACATATGGAATCATGTAGTAACCAAAAGAGTGTTAAAAGTTCAAATAGCCACCCGTTGCCTTGATGACAGCTTTACACACTCTTGGCATTCTCTCAATCAGCTTCATGAGGAATGCTTTTCCAACAGTCTTGAAGGAGATCCCACAAATGCTGAGCACTTGTTGGCTGCTTTTCCTTCATTCTGCGGTCGGACTCATCCCAAACTATCTCAATGTGGTTGCGGTCGGGGGATTGTAGAGGTAATTTCATCTGATGCAGCACTCCATCACTCTCCTTCTTGGACTGGGATATGTTTCGTATTGCGTCAGATAACAACACTGACGAATACGCTGATTCGGTGTGCGAGTTCATTAGAACGTGCGTTGAAGATGTCGTTCACATAGCAACGATTAAAACATTCCCAAACCAGAAACCGTGGATTGATGGCAGCATTCGCGTGAAACTGAAAGCGCAAACCACTGCTTTTAATCAGGGCAAGGTGACCTGAAACATGACCGAATACAAACAGTGTAGCTATTCCCTCCGCAAAGCAATCAAACAAGCTAAGCGTCAGTATAGAGACAAAGTAGAATCTCAATTCAACGGCTCAGACACAAGAGGTATGTGGCAGGGTCTTACAGTCAATCACGGATTACAAAAAGAAAACCAGCCCCGTCACGGACCAGGATGTCTTGCTCCCAGGCAGACTAAATAACTTTTTTGCCCACTTTGAGGACAATACAGTGCCACTGACACGGCCTGCAACCAAAACATGCGGCCTCTCCTTCACTGCAGCCGAGGTGAGTAAAACATTTAAACTTCTTAACCCTCGCAAGGCTGCAGGCCCAGACGGCATCCCCAGCCGCGTCCTCAGAGCATGCGCAGACCGGCTGGCTGGTGTGTTTACGGACATATTCAATCAATCCCTATTCCAGTCTGCTGTTCCCACATGCTTCAAGAGGGCCACCATTGTTCCTGTTCCCAAGAAAGCTAAGGTAACTGAGCTAAACGACTACCGCCCCGTAGCACTCACTTCCGTCATCATGAAGTGCTTTGAGAGACTAGTCAAGGACCATATCACCTCCACCCTACCTGACACCCTAGACCCACTCCAATTTGCTTACCGCCCAAATAGGTCCACAGATGATGCAATCTCAACCACACTGCACACTGCCCTAACCCATCTGGACAAGAGGAATAACTATGTGAGAATGCTGTTCATCGACTACAGCTTGGCATTTAACACCATAGTACCCTCCAAGCTCGTTATAAAGCTCGAGACCCTGGGTCTCGACCCCGCCCTGTGCAACTGGGTACTGGACTTCCTGACGGGACGCCCCCAGGTGGTGAGGGTAGGCAACAACATCTCCACTCCGCTGATCCTCAAAACTGGGGCCCCACAAGGGTGCGTTCTGAGCCCTCTCCTGTACTCCCTGTTCACCCATTACTGCGTGGCCACGCACGCCTCCAACTCAATCATCAAGTTTGCGGATGACACAACAGTGGTAGGCTTGATTACCAACAACGACGAGACGGCCTACAGGGAGGAGGTGAGGGCCCTCGGAGTGTGGTGTCAGGAAAATAACCTCACACTCAACGTCAACAAAACTAAGGAGATGATTGTGGACTTCAGGAAACAGCAGAGGGAACACCCCCCTATCCACATCGATGGAACAGTAGTGGAGAGGGTAGCAAGTTTTAAGTTCCTCGGCATACACATCACAGACAAACTGAATTGGTCCACCCACACAGACAGCATCGTGAAGAAGGTGCAGCAGCGCCTCTTCAACCTCAGGAGGCTGAAGAAATTCGGCTTGTCACCAAAAGCACTCACAAACTTCTACAGATGCACAATCGAGAGCATCCTGGCGGGCTGTATCACCGCCTGGTACGGCAACTGCTCCGCCCACAACCGTAAGGCTCTCCAGAGGGTAGTGAGGTCTGCACAACGCATCACCGGGGGCAAACTACCTGCCCTCCAGGACACCTACACCACTCGATGTTACAGGAAGGCCATAAAGATCATCAAGGACAACAACCACCCGAGCCACTGCCTGTTCACCCCGCTATCATCCAGAAGGCGAGGTCAGTACAGGTGCATCAAAGCTGGGACCGAGAGACTGAAAAACAGCTTCTATCTCAAGGCCATCAGACTGTTAAACAGCCACCACTAACATTGAGTGGCTGCTGCCAACACACTGACTCAACTCCAGCCACTTTAATAATGGAATTGATGGGAAATGATGTAAAATATAGCCACTTTAAACAATGCTACCTAATATAATGTTTACATACCCTACATTATTAATCTCATATGTATACGTTTATACTGTACTCTATATCATCTACTGCATCTTTATGTAATACATATGTATCACTAGCCACTTTAACTATGCCACTTTGTTTACATACTCATCTCATATGTATATACTGTACTCGATACCATCTACTGTATCTTGCCTATGCCGCTCTGTACCATCACTCATTCATATATCTTTATGTACATATTCTTTATCCCCCTACACTTGTGTGTATAAGACAGTAGTTTTGGAATTGTTAGTTAGATTACTTGTTGGTTATTACTGCATTGTCGGAACTAGAAGCACAAGCATTTCGCTACACTCGCATAAACATCTGCTAACATCTGCTAACCATGTGTATGTGACAAATTTATTTGATTTTTGATTTGATTTGATTTGATTTGATTTAAACAGCTGCAACTTTTGGTTGGTTGAAGATATTTATGTTCTGATTATTATTTTTTTATTAGAAGAGAAGTAGACAAAGATTTAATCTGCTAAACGTTTTAGTCTAACTTCTTGGGGGAGTGGTCAAAACGGCAGATTCTAAGAGTTCATAGAAAACATACTAGATTCAGTTACTAAAACAACTGTAACGTTTGATCGGTATGATATATTTTTGTTTCAATGCCAGATTTGAATAGCAGAGAAGTATACCAGTTTTTATTCAAAGTCATGGAAAAGTTGTTAAAACTTCAGTTGGGGATTTTTTTAATGCGGTTACAAAAACAGCTGTAAGGTGTGAGAACAGAAATTACAAGATTATGTTATAATGCTGTTATTGCATCAAATGGTTGTTTTATGCAACAGAATAGGGGGGGTTTAGAACCGTGTCTCCTGACCCCTCCTGTCTCAGCCTCCAGTATTTATGCTGCAGTAGTTTATGTGTCGGGGGGCTAGGGTCAGTTTGTTATATCTGGAGTACTTCTCCTGTCCTATCCGGTGTCCTGTGTGAATTGAAGTATGCTCTCTCTAATTCTCTCTTTCTCTCTTTTTTTCTCTCTCTCGGAGGACCTGAGCCCTAGGACCATGCCTCAGGACTACCTGGCATGATGACTCCTTGCTGTCCCCAGTCCACCTGGCCGTGCTGCTGCTCCAGTTTCAAATGTTCTGCCTGTGATTATTATTATTTGACCATGCTGGTAATTTATGAACATTTGAACATCTTGGCCATGTTCTGTTATAATCTCCACCCGACACAGCCAGAAGAGGACTGGCCACCCCACATAGCCTGGTTCCTCTCTAGGTTTCCTCCTAGGTTTTGGCCTTTCTAGGGAGTTTTTCCTAGCCACCGTGCTTCTACACCTGCATTGCTTGCTGTTTGGGGTTTTAGGCTGGGTTTCTGTACAGCACTTTGAGATATCAGCCGATGTATGAAGGGCTATATAAATCAATTTGATTTGATTTGATCATCTGTGTGTGTGGACTGAAAGTGGGCCTCTGGGAGATTTAACACTGACAGTAGATTCACGATGGATTGGTGATAAGACAACATTCCATTCCATGATTAGTGTCTGTGTGTCTGTCTGTCAGTAACAGGGAGAACCAATCTCCAGTTTCTTTAAAGAAAGGATTTACTATTCTAGGTTGCATTAATATTTTTGTACAAGCAAGCAGTAAATGAACTAGAGACAGATATTTGGCATGAGAGCAAAACGTACCTTTGTATAAATTCTCTCATCTGTGATTTGTCATGAACATCCAGGAGGATGGACTGTGCTATAAAATGCTGTGGCTTAGTATTGCTGGTTGGGCTCTCAACGAATCACCTACGGGAGGGTTGTTGACAAGTTCCAATAATGCAGAAATTAAATAATAAAGTTGACATGTTTTGAATGAATTTTAAAGTCTTCTTTTGATTAGAATAATTCCATGACAAAGGTTTGATTGGTAAGAGATAGTTTTGTTCCGACGTCAGATTTCAATAGCAAAGAAGTAGACGAAGATGTCATACCATCTTACTTTTTGTATAACTTGTTGGGAAAGTGGTAAAAATGTCAATTGTTTATAAAAAGTTTGAGGAAATGTCTTTGACGCGGTCAGATAAACAGCTGTATCGTTTGATTGGTATAATACATTTTTGTTCCGAGTTCAGATTTGAAAAGCAGAGAAGTAGATGAAGATTTCTTACGCTCTAACATTGTAAAGTTCTTGGCAAAGTGGTCAAAGTAGCTGATTTGTGTCAAAAGTTGCACTGTTGCATTTACAGTGAATGGAATGTTGGAAGTGATGATGTAACAATGGGGCTGTTGAAATGCTGAGGAAATAACATGAAAGTGGATGGAGGGCAAAAAGATGAACAAAAGCGTAATATTTTAAAATGTATAAAAAAACATCAAAAGGTTGCATACAGGCACACTATTCTAGACGGATCTTCACGTTTCCAAGTTTGAATGATGTTTCTAGCGTAAACGGTGTAAGATGAGTAGTGTTGAAAATAATAATAATAACTATAAGTCAGATGTTGAAGATTTTAAGTGGGTTCTCTTGCTTTGCAAGCCCCAATAATAATTTTTAACTTGTAAAGTACATTTCCCCAAAATATAGTCAATTCTAGAATACGATCTGTCGAGCAGAGTAAAACAGGTTAGCTATCACCTGTCCATTACCAATCCGCCATAGGTCTATTCAATTCAGTTCTGCAATAAAAGTTATCAGAGCAAGGAAAAAAGCAGGGAGAGAATCCTGACTACTTGAGGATCTATTTTACACTGGGTTAATCGTTGCATTAAAATCTCCCCCCACTATGAGATGACTGTCATGGAACTGTAGCAAAGAGTCACTGATGGAAGCCAAGAACATGCTGTTATACTCATTTGGGGGCGTAAATTCAAGCTAAAATAAGTTCCACATGATTCACGGTCACTATTACAAAAACAAATTGTCTACAAGAATCATTCCCTGAGACATCGACAGAGATCTTGAGTTTTCTATCCACCAAGATCAATACTCCCTGTGACTTGTTTGCAGCGCATGAATGGATGACTATGTTATAGTATCTGTTTTGGAATCTGAGCACATTATTATCCAACAAATTAGTTTCCTGAATCAATGAATGAATACTTGCATGCGGTGTAAATATTCTAAACATCAAGTATGTTTGATTGGCACATTCAAACCTCTTAAATTCAAGCTCATAACATTCAAATCAGTAATTGGAACATGCACAGTAGATTAACATCAGTAAGTAGCAGGCATGGCTGTGCAAACAGAGGGAAGTTGAATGGTAGCTGACCAACAACAAAAAATTAATGGAAGAAGATTCTTTAATGGAATACAATCCTCTCCTTCACGATCTCTGCACTGTAATCCGGGAAAGTACTGCAGATCTTGGTGTTTGTCCTTGATGGGAAAAAAACGTCCCTCGGCCCTAGCATTATAGCAGTTTAAAGACCAGGATGCGAGGCCGCTCAAGCACAGGGTTCTTGCTGAATTGGTGGTGATCCCTCTCGATGCAGATATCCCGGCCTGCCAATGAAGGGATCCACATTTGCACACTTCTTTTTAGGATCCCAATGGCGTCCAAACCTTCCTCAGAATTGTTAAATCCCACCAATCTCAAATTTGACATGTGACTTTGGTCTTCCATTTCTGTCACTTTTAGGGACATGTACTCAATCTTCTTATCATAGTCTGCCATCTTTCCTTTGTTCTTGCGCACCTTAAAGTGAAGCTGGTCATACTTCCCCTTTGTTAAGGCATTGCCTGAATCATTGGTTTCAGTCACCTAGACCGAAAAATCTGCAATATTTGGTGGCAGAATGTTGTCCACCGCCTTTTCCACAGCTGTGGTAATAATATGGTCCAGGCTGCAATATTATTCCTCCATAGCATGTCTATAGGCCTGCAAAATGGCGTCATTGAGCTCTTCTTTAGAGAGGCCCTCAGTTTCCCTGAATTTCTTCTTCACCTGAGAGCTTGCTTCTTTTCTTTTGAGCCAACTTTATATATTGACATGTTCTAAAAAAAATGGTAGGACTTCAAATCCCAGCACAATCAAAATAATGAATTTAGAGGGAATTTGGGATGAGACGAAAAATCAAGCTTGAATTGTCGTCAAAGGTCCCGTGACACTCCCCGCAAAGACTTGCTTTGAGCTTTGTTCATTTCAATAAGTTTGTAGTTGCTATTGCAAAGACACATTCAAATTTATTTTTGAAGGTTTTCACAGAAATATCACGCAGGTAACACGGCTATGGTTGAGGGACAATTTCTGGAGCTGCATGTGTAATAGGAGGCCTGTTTCCCAGTGGGAGAGATCACAATAGAGAGGGCTATAGTCTGTTTTGTACTGAATTTAAGCAGCAGTGACCTAGCTACTGGAGAGGCCAGAATGATTCAGCTCACATCCTTCTGCAGTGTCAGAATCTGCCCTCTTACTTTCATTACTTGTGGTTTCACTGGGAAAAAGGACTGAAATACATTTCAGCTACTGGCCAAATAGATTTTTTTTAAACTCCCTACGTTGGGAAGTCTGAGGATACTAAACTTACAATTGCAAACTGGATGAACCTCCTTAAGCTGTAAATATGCCAAAAGTCCTTCATGCAAAGCTCCTGTAAAGCCTTAATGTATCATAACTATCAAAGACGTATTTCAATATATTAGAGCGTTTGTGTCTACGATTTGAACATGAACAGTAGTGCTTTCTGATTACAGTAAAAACAGTTCTACTGTAGCACTGGATTCAGTTCAATTTATTTTATTGTTCTACATAGACAGTCACTTAATCAGATACTTAACGTATGAGAACGTATACAGGTGTAGGATCTTAATTTGATCACCCTGTTGCAGGACAACATTCATGAAATGCAGGATTTTTTTTTATTCAATGGAAAATCATGACTGAAATTTCCAAGTGGAAATTACAAACTTCCGAAGCCTTTTAAAACCTTAAATACATTACAGTATTTGAGGTTTAAAAAGGCCTCAACCCCTAAAAAATGTGTAATTAATTCTAATCCACATAATAGTTTACATTGCACGTTGCTGCAGGATTATTGTCTTGCTGTAGCAAACTGGCTCAAATTAAGATCCTACATCGTTACCATAGACTGGGAGTTGACAAAGACCTTGAGTTTACCAAAAAGAGTTTGTCTGGTTAATCATTGAAAACCATATGCCTGTGGAAAAACAAATGAAAGCAAATATTCTTTACAAAAATAAGATACAATTGCATTTCTAGATTTTTTACAGGTCAATGCCCTTAACGGTATGTGGGAAGCAGGAAAAAAATATTTTGAAAATGTAAAAACATAAAATGTACCCATCCAAAAGGTTTGTTTCAAGGTATGTGTCTTGACTATGCCAATTTTCTACATGAATAGGATTAAGAAACTGCGCAATCAATCAAAGTCAGTCTTATTTGAACAAGCAATCCAACACTTGCCGTATTGAACATGATGGCTGGCAAATGGTAATGGTTAGCGTTTTAAAGCCATGTTAAATATTTCATGTTGGATGATTAGGCATGGGATACAGCTTAGAGGACAGGGGAATGGGAAACTTCAAGGTGAGGAGATCACAGTTCTTGCCTGGAGTTAATGTAAAATACATGGCTCGGTTTGATGGTTTCAACACGATCAATCCGAGCTCCAATTGTGATTCAGCGTTTGACTTCAGTAAAAGTCACACTGGCCAGGGGGGGGCATGGCAATGACAACTGATCAAATAATGTCTCACACGTGAACAGCAAAACATTACATAACGAAACAAATGGAAGAAAACGTGTTGTGATAGCTGTTTAACAGGGTTAACCTGCTCTGGACTCTTGACAATCACCTAAAAATAATTAGAGCCACTATTGTCAATGTACTGTAGGCCTAATCTTGAAGTTGTGCCACAAGGTGTGTGTGTGTGTGTGTGTGTGTGTGTGTGTGTGTGTGTGTGTGTGTGTGTGTGTGTGTGTGTGTGTGTGTGTGTGTGTGTGTGTGTGTGTGTGTGTGTGTGTGTGTGTGTGTGTGTGTGTGTGTGTGTGTGTGTGTGTGTGTGTGTGTGTGTGTGTGTGTGTGTGTGTGTGCATCTCATCCACCATCCACCATCACACACCTTACTATGCCCTTGGAGATGAGTTTGCTCTTTGTGTTTAAAATAGGTACTTTTAGCATGGCTGCCAAGGACCTACCAGTACTCTATTTGAATGCATAATTATTTTTGTGGGGAAAACTCTACCTAACAAGTTCTTCTACCTTCAGTATCACCAGATATTTTTCAGCCACAAGATATTGTATTAAATAATACACACTCAAGTAAACACACCTTTAATCTCTGGAGATTAATTCTCAGTTTCAATGACTGTGAATAAAAGGCATTTGAACCATAATCCTTTTAGCAAGACGTACAGGGAACTAATGTAGTTTTAAACATGCTATTTTTCCATAACCCTGAGCACTTCACAATGCTTGGTATCATGTTCAGCGGTAGGTGGTAACATATTCCAGGTTATCCCTCAAGTGGAATAGAGCAAACATTCCATAAGATCTACATGAGGATACACTGATGTCAAGCTGCGAGAAAAGTAAAGGAAGAAATCCCCAATATCCTCACTGAAATAAACCTGTGCCAATAGAGTCCAACTACAGCAATTAGACATGGTCAGCCATTTGCCGACTTGGACCCGACAAGAGATCAATAGTATGGATCTTTAGACAGAAACTGAAATATTGGGCATCTTTAAAAATTGCAGGGTGTTCGCTGTAATTAAGGAAAACATTAGAGACACCCTCAGAGGTCCAAATGACAATATGTCACAGTCCAGCTGTTTGTCCATGCAGGGCCAGTCTACAGAACTACTGTGGACACAGACGGAGGACTCGGTCGCAGGGCCTTATCAAAGACATGCAGAAGGCACAACAATGAACTTATCATCAGCCAGTTACTTCGCATGATGTAGGATGTAGAATTAATGCTGCTCTCCGCTGACCACAAGCTGGCTCGGGTTCGTTGATCAGCAACAGAACTTAATCTGAGGACATTGCTTTCAACTCCAGGCTCTAGCAAAATGTAGTTTTGCCAGGTAATCTAAAAAGCAGGCACTATTACAATAATTTAATAACGGAGACCTTAACCACCTGCATGTCAACTAGTTCCTGGGTTTCAATTCACAGCCTGCAAGAAATCAGAAGGAGGCAAACAGTGCAGAATGTCTGGGTAAATGGTAGGTTTGCAGCACAACAGGGTTTGGATAGAATGTTTAACCAATGGTGTGACAGGGTTCAGACAGGCATATGCAGGGGATAGAACGTACATGTACCCTGACAAAAGAATTCTCAGGCACAAAGTCAGAAATAAGGCCACAGAGGAAAAGCCTAGAATAGTCTTTGGACCAATCCTTCAAAACTCAGAGGACAAACATGAAGACAAGAGAATAAGGCAGAAAACACAGAGAATTATGTTTTTATCTGCAGAGCAAACATCTGTCTTGCTTTCAGCAATAAATATCAAATTGTTAAATCATTACAGAAAATTATCACAGAAATGTACTGTGGTGTTTTCAGCATTAATTGCACCCAATAGGAGATTAGGAGATAGCTGTTTGTTTTAGTTAAATTCCTTAGTTTAGAAAATTGTGACTTGCCAAAGAAATGAGAATTTACACTAGGTCTGACACAAATACCATATAATTGTGTAACCGACGGTTATGGATGAAGACCGTCATGAAAATAAAATAACCGTCATAACCGTAATGTTTTTATTTATATATTTTTTTACGAACAGCTTACTGAAGGCCAGGAATTTCTGAGGTAACATGTACTCTTAACAATGTGATGGAACTTTGTTGCTCCAAGCAACAAATTAGTCTTTGGTTGCCTAGACATCAACCCCACAATACAGCAGCAGCACATATGAATACAATGAATAGAACAAGCATGGAACCTCTAACCAATGATTTATATTTACACTAGATGAGAGATAGGGGGTGCAGTTTTTAAACCCAACATGCCTCCATCTTGGCACTCCCCCACTATTGTAAAAAATATTCTGGAAGCTATGGAAATGCATTTATTAATGTCTACATTCATTTTTGCCACGTTTATTCGATTACAGACACCTTAATGCATATGTTGAAATATGTGAGCTAAGCATTTTTTTAAAAAGAAATACATAAAACATGTTCCCTTTTTTTAAATTCATGCCAGCAAAGCCACTACACAACACTAAACAATACATTAATTGCAACTATGACGGTGACAAACGGTGCCCACATACTGTTACGGCCTACATAAAGCTTTCCCAACAGCAGAGCTCTCTTTTCAGCACCATGTAGTGAATCCTTACCACTGAATCCTTGCTACACCTGGCTATCAGCGGAGCCTTGTCTGGCAGTGAATCAGTTCATTCAACCTCATTTACTGCCTTTAAAAAAACATAGCTGATACGGCTGACTTGCTTAAACGAATGTGGTTTCTACTGACAATTGAGATGTACAAACTATGGCATAAGGGTTTGACGAGTGGATAAGAGGCAATCCGTAATTTCAATTAAGATATTAATGATCGACCTAGGACGGACGTAATCAATATAACTATTTGTTCAGCTCTTTTGAAATGTACAGCAACAGAACTCAGAACATGGGCTGTTCTTACAGTATTCTCCCTGTACACCAAATCAGGGCCATGAGATAAATAAAGGGCATATTGTTGATGGAATTTATAGCTTTAAAGGAATGATTAGAATACTCCACCCAGAAACCATATAATTGTAGAAATTGACTAGAATCATAAAGTTATAATTAATGATGTGTGTAGTTTTAGTCAGTCAAACAATATGTATATTATAGTGTCTTGAGCACAGACTGTCTGAGCAATATTCGCTGCCGACCTGACTAGAGATTTGGGAGAGAACGGGACGTCTCAAGGACAAGGTCTCCCTAATCTCTGTCGGCTGGGTAGTGATGTGGGTAGTATGTGAGTCGGATACCTCCTGTTTTGTGTGTGCGTATGTGTGTGCATATGTTTGTGTGAATGTGTGTGCGTATGTTTGTGTGAATGTGTGGGCGTATGTTTGTGTGAATGTGTGGGCGTATGTTTGTGTGAAGGTGTGCGTGAGAAGCCAGTATAAAATGAATTGTTTTGTACAACAGGCTAGTGTGCTCTCGTAAATACATTTTCTGACTATTGTAGCTGGGCCTCCGTCTGATTCATTTCAACCAGTTTCCTACAAATTCTGGGTTTCAGGCTGAGTAATTAATTCAATTGGGTTTATGAACATTGAGAACATAATTCTAGTGACAGGTATATAAGCAGACAAGGAAAGCTCTTACAATATTCAATGTATACATTTCTCTGAAACAGTTGTTTTGAACATAGTAGAAGTCATGCTGGCCAATGTATTCAACCTTTAATGGCCCATGGTGTTAAATATTTATCCTTTTAGGCTTGGAAAAAAGACACCACTAAACCCAGACTTGGACCACAAACCCACTCCACTGAATAGCAGGCTAGTGATTGCTTTGCAACACTTGCAGTTAGCCACTGATTCCTTCCAAACCACTCATTGTTGCGATTTCCAACTTGTTGTGTAATGTTTATGTCCAAAGACTGATGAGCACCGATACGTTTTATCTATAATTTCTCTCCATAATTTCTCTTCATATGACAAGGTTTTGAAAAGGATTTTCCAGTATATTGTCGACTTGATTCATGATGATGACTGCTAGCTTGCTACGTTAGATTTGAAGTCATTGTATCTGTTGTCAATGACCTTGTGTCACGACTTCCACCGAAGTTGTTCCCTCTCCTTGTTCGGGCGGTGTTCGGCAGTCGACATCACCGTCTTTCCAGCTGCCACCGATCCATGTTTCATTTTTCCTTTTGTTTTGTCTGTTTTACACACCTGGTTCCCATCTCATGATTATGTTCCTTATTTAACCATCTGGTTTCCCTTTCTGTTTTATGCGTGATTGGCTTTTGTGTGTTGGAGTTCTTATCCTGTTTTGTATTTGTTTTATAACGGGATTTTTGTTCCGTTCTCGGATGGAGTAAATACAGTGGTTTTACTCTTACCTGTGTCCTACACCTGACTCCTTCGCTATCCTCTAGATAGACTCTGACACCTTGAGCTTTCTTGGATGGGCGCTTCTAATGTAACTCTATGGCAGCACCCAAGGGGCTTGAATTTTCGAGCTCTACCAGTAGATTTTGCGGTGACGTAGTGTCCCCATGAGTGACAGAACGCTCAGTCAATCATGGCGCAACTAGAGAACATTACCAACCCCTACGGTCCAAATTTTCCACTGGCTGCCCCACCAACAGAGAAAGCACTGAGCTAGGTTGAAACACCTGCATTTTGGAGTTGCCTTACTCAATAAAGCAAAAAAGATTTTTTTTATTTTTATACAGTGTTTGCAAACTGATATGTGACACGTATTAAAAAAAAAAAACATAACATATATATCTTTTTTAGCTAAACAGGTGGGGCTCACGTGCCCTGAATGATGGGTCGCCACTGGAGATTACTAATGTTACTGTCCCCACTACAACCAAAAAATACTTAAATACATTTAATTGAAATACTGTAGAATTCCATTCAATACTATGGAGGACTTCTCCTACTGGGGAGTGCCAATATGGCCGACTTGTTGCTTCAAAGCCTCTCAAGGGCCAATCAGCAATCCAGGGTTTATATTCTCTACATCATTGCCTCCAATCCTTGCAATTGGACGCCAATTATGGCCGATTACATTGCACACCACAAGGAAACTGCATGGCAGGCTTGACCACCTGTTACTCAAGTGCAGCAAGGAGCCAAGGTAAGTTGCTAGCTAGCATTAAACGTATCTTATAAAAAACAATCAATCTTCACATAATCACTAGTTAACTACACATTGCAAATAATAAATTCGGTGCCTGTTAATTTATCATTGAATCATAGCCAACTTCGCCAAACAGGGGATATTTTAACAAATGCCTTTCCATGACCTAGACTGACCAGGTGAATACCAGGTGAATGCTATGATCCCCTATTGATGTCACTTGTTAAATTTATTTTGATACTTGTTAAATCTACTTCAGGAGACAGGTTAAAGAAGGAGTTTTAAGCCTTGAGAGACATGGAGACATGGATTGTGTTTGTGTGCCATTGCCCCGACAAATTGAGGCTGTTCTGATGGCAAAAGGGTGTGCAACTCAATATTAGGAAGGCGTTCCTAATTTTTCGTGAACTCAGTGTATATCATGACAACAACATTTTCAAAGCAAATGCTTCAGTATTTAGTCAATGCTGGTATGACAGATGTTATGATGCCTTAGTACACGTGTTGCATGCAAAGCTCCTCTCTACAACAAATTGCTAACAAGATAACATTATGTTTGCCTCCTGGCTCCCCTGCCTGTTGTTGACCAAACGTGTGGCAGTGACAAAGGCTACACAGCAGGTAATGGCTATGGTGATGTCACATGGAGCTGCCTCCTACTGTGTCAAAGTCACACAGGTACAGCAATAAACCATTTGTGCAAACTGTAGATTTTATGCACATTTTGTACTGAAAGTTCATTGTTTGAAATAGTAACTGTGACATGTCCAAGCATTCCAATGAATTACAAAAAAACATACTCAAACTCTTTTATAGTAAAATAATGAAGTACAGAATGTATGTTCATTCAACTATACATCCCTCTAATGACAACAGAACAAAACAAATGTATTGTTTCTGATATATAACCAAGAGAAGAAAAGCACAACAAGGAGAACTCAACTCAGCAGCTGCAGTGTGGGGGGGAACCAATCATTGTGACAAAAGGATAGCATTATATATTTGCCTTAGTATGGATCATTATGCAAATGTTCACTTTTACTATGTACAGGTACACTGATTTACTTGTTACCAATAATGACGCTGATCCGGCTACCAATCAAGATGGCGATAAATTATGCAAATAGTACAGCTGTTTTCAGGCAAATGAATCCCTGTGGAAATAGTGCTGTCATCTTAATTGGAGACTTATCTCCAGGTGTCACTTATAGCCATTAATGAAACCATATAAGTTAACGCACAGCCAATGATAGAGCTGCTACTGGAGCCATAGAAGGAATTGACCTGTGTCATTAATTCTAACCAGTCAGCTATGTTCGCTACTTAGGGAAATGTCTGTCAAGAAGCTGGTGGCTGGATAGAGGTTTCAGATAAGTTCACTCCTATTAAAAAAATGGTATTGGTTCTTAGGTTTATCCATTCCTGACACTAAACACCTTTGAACTAAATGTCACATATATCTACACAGTCCAGAATTGCACACGGGTAAAGTTGAATGTTAATTAATACGACAGCAAATTGACTTAAAGTACAGAGATTGTTTTCATTAACTAACACATGCATCACCTTGACTAGGGACTGGGGCCACCATGTCAGAGGGCAGCACAACCTTAGGAATTGTAAGTCAAACCTTGGCAATGGCGCATTTCATAACAATCTTAGCATTTGTCCCAAATAGCACCCTATTCCCTACATACTAGAGACAGACTGATAATTGGCCAAGCCATTATATCTGGCCGATATATTGGCCCTTCCCTCCATATAGCAAAGCTGTTGCTATGCCAGGCACCACTCACCGCCTAAGCCACGAGTACTGCTCAATGCTGAGGAATGTCTAGCTGGGAAAATCAGCAGCATCAAGCAGCAAGCTAGCTCATTCTCCAACAGAAAGGTGCAGTATTGACAAATGGATTTAAAAATATATATATTTCACCTTTATTTAACCAGGTAGGCATGTTGAGAACAAGTTCTCATTTACAATTGCGACCTGGCCAAGATAAAGCAAAGCAGTTTGACACATACAACGACAGAGTTACACATGGAGTAAAACAAACATACAGTCAAAAATACAGAAGAAAAATAAGTCTATATACAATGTGAGCAAATGAGGTGAGATAATGGAGGTAAAGGCAAAAAAGGCCATTGGCAGCAGAGAACTGGAAGGAGAGGCGACCAAAGTAAGAATTGGTTTTGGGGGTGACCAGAGAGATATAGCTGCTGGAGCGCATGCTACAGTTGGGTGCTGCTATGGTGACCAGTGAGGTGAGATAAGGGGGACTTTACCTAGCAGGGTCTTGTAGATGACCTGGAGCCAGTGGGTTTGGCGACGAGTATGAAGCGAGGGCCAGCCAACGAGAGCATACAGGTCGCAGTGGTGGGTAGTATATGGGGCTTTGGTGACAAAACGGATGGCACTGTGATAGACTGCATCCAATTTATTGAGTAGGGTATTGGAGGATATTTTGTAAATGACGTCACTGAAGTCGAGATCGGTAGGATGGTCAGTTTTACAAGGGTATGTTTGGCAGCATGAGTGAAGGAGGCTTTGTTGCGAAATAGGAAGCCAATTCTAGATTTAACATTTGATTGGAGATGTTTGATGTGAGTCTGGAAGGAGCGTTTACAGTCTAACCAGACATCTAGGTATTTGTAGTTGTCCACAAGTCAGAACCGTCCAGAGTAGTAATGTTGGATGGACGGGCAGGTGCATGCAGCGATCGGTTGAAGAGCATGCATTTAGTTTTACTTGTATTTAAGAGCAATTGGAGGCCACGGAAGGAGAGTTGTATGGCATTGAAGCTCATCTGGAGGTTTGTTAACACAGAGTACAAAGAAGGGCCAGATGTATACAGAATGGTGTCGTCTGCGTAGAGGTGTATCAGAGACTCACCAGCAGCAAGAGCTACATCATTGATGTATACAGAGAAGAGAGTCGGTCCAGAAATTGAACCCTGTGGCACCCCCATAGAAACTGCCAGAGGTCCAGGACAACAGGCCCTCCGATTTGACACACTGAACTCTATCAGAGAAATAGTTGGTGAACCAGGCGAGGCAATCATTTGAGAAACCAAGGCTATCGAGTCTGCCGATGAGGATGTGGTGATTGACAGAGTCAAATGCCTTGGCCAGGTCAATGAATACGGCTGCACAGTATTGTTTCCTATCAATGGCGGTTAAGATATCGTTTAGGACCTTGAACGTGGCTGAGGTACACCCATGACCAGCTCTGAAACCAGACCAGCTCTGCTTATTTAAGATGGTGAGGAAGGCATTTAAAAAAAAAAACTAGGCATCCTCTATTGACGGGATGAGGTCAATGTCCTTCCAGGATACCCCGGCCAGGTCAATTAGAAAGGCCTGCACGCTGAAGTGTTTCAAGGAGCGTTTGACAGTGATGAGTGGAGGTCGTTTGACCGCTGACCCATTACGGATGCAGGCAATGAGGCAGTGATCGCTGAGATCATGGTTGAAAACAGCAGAGGTGTATTTAGAGGGCAAGTTCGTTAGGATGATATCTATGAGGGTGCCCGTGTTTACGGCTTTGGGGTGGTACTTGGTAGGTTCATTGATAATTTGTGTGAGATTGAGGGCATCAAGCTCAGATTGTAGGATGGCTGGGGTGTTAAGCATGTTCCAGTTTAGGTCGCCTAGCAGCACGAGCTCTGAAGATAGATGGTGGGCAATCAGTTCACATATGGTGTCCAGAGCACAGCTGGGGGCGGAGGGGGGTCTATAGCAGGTGGCAACAGTGAGAGACTTTTTTTTAGAGAGGTGGATTTTTAAAAGTAGTATTTCAAATTGTTTGGGTACAGACCTGGATAGTAGGACAGAACTCTGCAGGCTATCTCTGCAGTAGATTGCAACACCGCCCCCTTTGGCCGTTCTATCTTGTCTGAAAATGTTGTACTTCGGAATGGAGATTTCAGAATTTTTGGTGGTCTTCTTAAGCCAGGATTCAGACACAGCTAGAACATCCGGGTTGGCAGAGTGTGCTAAAGCAGTGAATAAAACAAGCTTAGAGAGGAGGCTTCTAATGTTAACATGCATGAAACCAAGGCTATTACGGTTACAGAAGTCATCAAAAGAGAGTGCCTCGGGAATAGGAGTGGAGCTAGGCACTGCAGGGCCTGGATTCACCTCTATATCACCAGAGGAACAGAGGAGGAGTAGGATAAGGGTACGGCTAAAAGCTATGAGAATTGGTCGTTTAGAACGTCCGGAACAGAGAGTAAAAGGAGGTTTCTGGGGGGCGATAAAATATCTTCAAGGTATAATGTACTGACAAAGGTATGGTAGGATGTGAATACAGTGGAGGTAAACCTAGGTATTGAGTGATGATGAGAGAGATATTGTCTCTAGAAACATCATTGAAACCTGGTGATGTCATCGCATGTGTGGGTGGTGGAACTGAAAGGTTGGATAAGGTATAATGAGCAGGGCTAGAGGCTCTACAGTGAAATTAGCCAATAAACACTAACCAGAACAGCAATGGACAAGGCATATTGACATTAAGGAGAGGCATGCTTAGTCGAGTGATCATAAGGGTCCAGTTAGTAGTGAGGTTGGTTGGGTAACGGCGATTCAGACAGCTAGCCGGGCCATCGGTAGCAAGCTAGCATAGGACGGTGTTCTATTCTTAGCCACTTTGTGCGTTTCCGTTAGAGGGGATCAATCCAATTGGCAAAATAGATATAGTTATAGTGACCCAAGAAAAATTGTCAGAAAATGTTCAGATAGCAGCCGATAAGACAGCTAACAATTAGCGGGCCGCAGATGGCCGTTCAGGTAACGTCGCGACGGGGGAGCCAGTTGGATAACTCCCTCATGCAGATAACGTCAGTAGGACAGTCGTGAAGGCCCGGTGGGACTCCGCATTGGCGGTAAAACGGGTCCGGATAGGTGATTGTAGCCCAGGAGCGGCTGATGGAACTCTTCAGCTGGCTAGCTCCGGAATAATTGAAGATTACTCTGGGACTGACGTAAGCCAATAGTCACACGGATAGCAACTAGCTAGCTGCGAGATCCAGGTGTAAATGTTCAGAGCTTTCGGTTGAAATCCGGGGATATGGAGAGAAAAATAGGTCTGGTATATTCTGGTCTGAGTCACGTTGTACAAAATTGAATGACTTGTCACAGTTGCCAAAATCGAACCCCTTTTGCAAATATTAGTTTAGTTAATTCACTCATAATAAGGCTCATGTTGACGTTCTCGGACAGCCATGCAATAAGCCAGCTAGCTAAGCAGATAGCTATGTGACCTGTTAGCAAAGATTAGGATAACTAACCCTTTCATCTGTGGTGTTAGCCAGTTGCCTATATTAGCTACTATGCTATCTATCTGGCAAGATAAACATGGTGCTAAGATATCAGATAGGAGCTAATAGCCAACATAGCTAGATGGCCAACGTAGCTAGCTGGTTATCATTTTGAACATGCACCATTTTCGGCAACGAGCCATCTGACTTGTAGTGTAACGTTATCAATTTACTGGTGTGCTGATCTGACCAGCCGCAATCATACACATCAATTGACAGTAAAAATCCTACAGACGAAGAACCATATATGTGACATTTACAAAAAAAAATAGATATACATGAACAATCATTATTGGACACCCTTTTTCTATAGTGAACCGGTTTCACAAGCTTTCCACGAGCTAATTAACAATCATCTTAAATTTAAAGATAGGCTCTCGTGGAATAACCATTTATGTGCACCACTCAGAATGGACGGACAAGCGCAAAACCTTTCTGTTGCTGATGAAAATCGCAGAAATGTGGGAAAGAAACGTAAAACAAAACTAAAAGAATGGAAAGACAGGCAAAGGAAGATCTTACGGGATGCGGGAAAACCCTATACAAATCGTAAGGGTCATGAAAAAACTGGGTAAAGCTGTCCAAAAGAGGTATGTGGAAGAACCGTATATCAAACAATCAAGCTAGCTAGCTATAGAGTACAGTAACTAACATGTATGTTGTGGGTTGTCTAATTTGTAACTATAGAGAAAACATATTAGTTCAAGTTTGTTGGCTAATAACTCATACATTATCGTTACAAATGTTATTGCTAGATTATAGAAGAAACATAGCTACTTTTTCTCCATCCACCGGATGATTCGACATGGCTACAGTAGCTAGTTACACTGTATCCTGCAGGGAAGAGCGTGTTCCACGACGTGCAGAAAGGATTGTGGAAAGTTGACTGATGAGCGCAAGCTGCATCTGTTCAACAATTTGTACACTGCCCCATACGAGAAACAACAAGCGTTGATTCTCTCCGGCTTAGAACAGGTTAGAAATAAGACAAAACGCCTATTATTATAATAGCTATATTGAACACTTGCATAGTTTAACTTTGACAGTAATGATACGTACGTTAACTCTAAAAGTGCTGTGTTACACAATGGTGCAATACAAACTCATTCTGTGTATAGATTGTGAGTGTTTTGTAGTTCTATGGTATGTTCACATTGAGGGCTTCATTTTAAATGAGACTAAGATTTCATGACTCAACTTTTAAGAAAAGTCATCAGTGCTAAAGTTGATAGACCACCTTCAAATGAACCTCCATACAAATGAATTAACTGCATATTGTAACGGTTCTCTTCTATCTCCTCCTCTGACCAAGAGGTGGAACAAGGATCGGACCAAAATGCAGCGTGTAGATTGCGATCCATGTTTATTCAACAAACCTAAAACGAATCTAAATACAAACACTATAAAACAAATAACGTAACGAAAACCGAAACAGCCTATACTTGCATAAACTAACACCGAGACAGGACCAAAGACACTAAGGACAATCACCCACGACAAACTCAAAGAATATGGCTGCCTAAATATGGTTCCCAATCAGAGACAACGATAAACACCTGCCTCTGATTGAGAACCACTTCAGACAGCCATAGACTTAACTATAACACCCCACTAGCTACAATCCCCCATATATACACACCACATACAAAAACCCATGCCACACCCTGGCCTGACCAAATAAATAAAGATAAACACAAAATACTTCGACCAGGGCGTGACACATATTGCATTTAAGTTATTTACATGAAGGGATCTGTACTTGAAAGTACTTAAACATCATATCAGGTGTTAAAAAAGGACATCTTACAAGTCATGCAAAATGTCACATATACTGTTCTTCCACAAACTGAAATCATCACTGGAGATATACTGTTCTTCCACAAACTGAAATCATCACTGGAGATATACTGTTCTTCCACAAACTGAAATCATCACTGGAGATATACTGTTCTTCCACAAACTGAAATCATCACTGGAGATATACTGTTCTTCCACAAACTGAAATCATCACTGGAGATATACTGTTCTTCCACAAACTGAAATCATCACTGGAGATATACTGTTCTTCCACAAACTGAAATCATCACTGGAGATATACTGTTCTTCCACAAACTGAAATCATCACTGGAGATATACTGTTCTTCCACAAACTGAAATCATCACTGGAGATATACTGTTCTTCCACAAACTGAAATCATCACTGGAGATATACTGTTCTTCCACATTCTTAAAGTTAAAACGGCAATAAAAAAGTATTTTTTGAAATAACAAAAAACTATAAATAGTTGTTGGAAGATATGGGGGAATTATTTGTCAACCATAAAACACCTAATGTGGTACACACAATTAATAATATAAAATAACTGATGATCTTAAAATGGAAAAATTGTCACATAAATGGTTCTTCATCTGTAGGATTCAGTTGATAGTCGGATTAGATGATTATCGTAATAGGGAGAGAAGGAAGTGTTTTAAAATGCCTAAATAAAGGTTGGCAATAAGTTTAGCTACCTAAGAATCTTCCTGAATGTTTATGGACCAAGAAACCTGTAGATCAGCGCACATGTGTGCGTTCTCACTTCTGAAACTATGGGCAGATTTGAGTCATTCAGATAGAACGTGCATCGTCCTTTCATCTTGTTAGATATTATGCACATTTTTTGTCTTGGTAGCAAATGTCATCGCCATTGAGCTAGTTCTCATAGTAGCAGTAAACAGCACCAAGTGAAATGATGGAGGGAGATGTGAAAGAGAGCAGAGTCTTGTAATGACTATATGCTGTCTTCTTATACATGTACCACCTAATAGGATGTTGTTTTATGTTGTGTATGTGTGAGTTAAGTTTTGTTTTGTCCTCTAAATGGTCCATCCCATTCAACAGTACAATCAATGGCATTGTTAGTATTGCTGTCTTTTTTATTTGATTTTTTATTGGAAAATAATAAACATATTATAAAATGTAAAAAAGAAAGAGAGCAGAGTTACACCCTCGCGCTATCCAATCGTAGCAGTTAGGATCAAGTTACAACACGCCCATTTCTTGACAAATAACTGAACCAACAAAATGAGTTGTTTCAAATTTCATCCTGGCAGCTGAGTTGTTTAGAGATGCATTCTGACAGCTGAAATAATATATTTTCCCCAAATCATGACGTTAGGTTGGACTCATTTGCATTGAATATATGTTATTTTATATTCTCAAACTATCAGCAGTGTCTATATGATGTCCTTCCATACAAGCTTGACATGCTAGAGTGATGCTTCTATGCAAATGTGGCTGGCCAGTAGAAATGGAAGGCAACCAGATTGTTTGTCATCTGTAGCACCATAGGCTCCACTGATCAGCCAAAACAGGATCAATAACTCAATGCAGGCACACAGTCCTATTGAATATGCATTCACCTGTATTGTGAGTCATCTTAATTTACACAGTTTTTCAAGCGATTTATACTTCTACTTTTACTTTTGATGCTTAATTTTATTTGAGCAATTACATAGACTTTGATGCTATACTTAAAACCAAATACTTTAAGACTTTTACTCAAGTAGTATTTTACTGGGTGACTTTCACTTTTACTTTCGTCATTTTCTATTAAGGTATCTTTACTTTTATTAAAGTATGACAATTGGGTACTTTTTCCACCACTGCTGGTAAGAAGGGGCAGGGAGGTACTTCACATGCTCTCGTGCATTCTTTATGCAGCCAAGCCTCAGGAAGCAGGGAGAACCTTCCTAGAGAAACACACTACCTTCAAGTTGATGCGTCAGTCCAGTGTTCTATTCAGTACAAACTCAAAATAAACCGTGCTTGAGCACAAAACATCTCAGAGGTATAATGATTGCATGCATCTCGTATTGTTGCACAGTGAGAATACAGGTTGAATTAAGGCACATCTGCAATGCTAATTACCATAGTATGATTAGTGCTATCACACTACAGAACCAATTATTGTAAACAACATATAGTACATGAATGACTGACTGAAAGTCATAACAGTATCAGTTTATTTCAGATCTGAAGAACTACGGTGTGTGGTAAGAATTTAGGAATTATTCCCTACAAAAGTAAGCACCGTCAGATCACTTCACAATTAATTTTGACAGATGTTCTTGGCACAGCATTGATGTAGACAGTAGACCTGAATGGCAATGCCAAGCAATGAGCTTATGTTTATGTGTAATCCACATAGACATCATCCATGAAAAACAAATTAGGAGGTCAACCACCTTTTGGCACATACTGTAAATGGACAGTCCCAATCTAACCACATTCCTATGAGAATGTGTCCGCTCTACTGCTGAGTAAATATTAGCTTACCTCCGACAACATGAACCCAGGTCTGGCTCCACTCAACAACCAACAGAAGGTAGTGCCCTCGCTGATTCTATTGGCTAATCTTAATAGATGCTAATAGAAGTTGATGACAGCATTGAGCTTTAAGTGCTAACCGTTGATATATACAAACACCATTGTTGATAACATGACTGAACGTAACTCTTGAGAGGTGCCAAACTCTTGCTCATCTCTACCGTGGCATGGAACTATCTTTAGCCAGTGCTGATGAAACAATTGAATACAACATTGATTAAAATAAATGACATGAAAATGTGTTCTTATACCAAACAGAGTTAAATGTAGCCTACTTAAAGAGCTTGCCACACACATAGCATAATGCAAAACAAAAAGGATAATGAATTTCAAGAACAGCCTTATGCAAATGTGGATTCCAATCCAATGAAAGTGTATACTACATATCAGTGGAAAACAAATGAATTAGGCTACCTAACATTTCTATCAAACAATTCATGGTGATCTCACATTGCTACTGACCAAAGGGTGACCAGTGGGAGTCATTTCAGAAGGATAGCCCCATGTGGTGCCACAGTGTGTACAAATCTCTCTCAATGTGATATTCGAATTCTAATCTCAGTGGTATTAAGCGACCTTGACCACATTGCAGTTATTTCTTGTTTGTGCTTTTTAGATCAAAAAACATGTATTTTCATGATTTGATAGATAAGAGACTGTTAAATTGAGGATGCTTAGTATTGTAAGCTCCTAACAAAAAACTATGTTCAGTGTGCATAATGTAGCCGACATAGAAGCAGTCACTGGAATGTAGCCATTCAAATGTGTCTGCTTTGATAAAATACAGCATTTCTACATGAAAATCACATTACTGCTACATGACCACTAGCCTGGTACTACAGTATGTGCCCCATTTCATGTAGAAATCCTATACCCCAGGGCCAAAGCATGCTTCTTGTCAAAAATGATGATTATCATGCATAGAATTACTTTTCTAGAGTGACAAAGCATGTTTCAATATGACAGGCGAAGCAGTGCCCCCTTGGAATCTATCATAATTATCTCTCCTATTGCCATGTTGTACATACAAATTCCATTTGTATGGAATTTGAGCAACCAAACTCAATGAGCTACCAAACTCGTTTTTTTCGTATGCCAGTTGTATTTATACAAATTATGAATATCGTACAAATGGATATTACAAATGAAATAAACTTGGTTGCAAAATGTTCAACACTAGATAGACTCAGCAGCACTATGGTAATGGTTTCTGCATCTACTGAGGGAGTCCATTATGGAAGACTCCATTCTGTAGAGCTTGGGCTCCAGATTTGAGGATTAGATTAACAAAACCCAAATGTGCAGATTGATCAAATTAGCCACTTGGCCGACTATTGATGGAGCCCTGTGGCAGAGGAATGGCTGAAACTCAGGCCCTATACCGAGGAGACTACATTTAGAGGAGAATTCATGTGAGTGATTGTCCAAAAATCAACCTAATTGTCATCTTTTCAAAGTGTGCATAAGCCTATATCTGGGATAGGCTTAATCTAAATTCACATTGGCTGCGCCTGCTCTTGTCCCACTGCATTTATTCACCACTTTCTAATTTAATTTCAGTCCTTTTGGATTACCTTCATCTACTTAATGGCTTCCTGATTGCGTGTCTAGTCCTTCTGTTAGCATTATTAAAATGTCATTTCTGAAGTAATTAAGTAAAGCACTTATTTTCTTGAGGTTACTTCACCACTTAATTTGTTCTTCATTAATGATATGTAATGGTCTTGTAAATAAATGAATCATTGTTTCATAGCATGGGTGCAGTGTCCTGGAATAATGGTAAAGTTTGTCTCATACTGTGTAAAGTAATCAGATAAAGTAAAACAGAAAGTTGGGGACAGTTTTGAAAGAAATCCACTAAAGCAAATGTTGTAATATTTTTTGGACTATTGCTGTCTATATAATAACATGTGGTGAGTATTTAGATGTATCTTTTTTAGGAAATATTTGTATTGTAAAGAAAACACTGTTCATGCTGCCTTAAAGTGCTAGAAACGTTCAGATTAATTTAACCATAAAAGTGTAACTGCCGTCTCGAAAGATGTATGAGCATCAGTGAATCTCCAGCATTGTAGTAGAGCAGGGGTTTCAAGCATAGAGCCAGCGAGGGGATCCAATCTGGCCTGCGGGTGGTTTGAGTAAAAAAAAAAAGAGAAAAAATAACTATAATAAAATGACTCAAACCAAATTGAAACGGGGTAGTAATGACAATGGACCTACATTCATACAGTTTCTTGACCGTGTCCAGCTCGCTAAAAATCACCAAAATGAAAGCTAGCATCAAAAATTCCAAAAACGATGGATAGAGGAAACATTTTAGCAAATTTTGAAAGTGAGGAAATACTGTATAACAAATCGTTGAAGTCAGAATGCGGCACCCTTGTCAATATTTGTTTGACACCCTTGTATTAGAGGATGGTGCTGGAATGGAATCATGAGGGGAATGCAAATGTTCTGAACATTCACAAAAATACAATTTCTCATCTTCAGCTATGGAGACAGGCCGTCTGCCTTCCCTCCTCTGGGGCTTGTTGATAACATCTGTCAAAACATATGGCAGTCAAAAAAGTGTTTGTTTGTAAATCTAACAAAATAATGACAGACAGATTCTGTAAGTGGAAAAAATCATGTGCTGATTAGAATGGAACTATACATTTTCCACTGTTTTGTGTATGCATGGAAAATCTGATTACAATAGGTTGCGTAAGTTGCGAAGAACGAAGACCGCATTGTAGAATAGTAATGATGTGTATAAATTAAGGATCGGTTTCCCTGCATCTGATGAGGTGCTCTTGAATCAATACACAAATCGATGAATTACGGCAAAAACTGAGCAGAGGTGATGTCAAACAAGCTATGCAAACATGGTTCTAAAAGACTAAGAGACACGCCGTGATTGTGATCGTGATTGCTTCAACCTCATGAGCTGTAGTGGGATTGTGGGAGCATATAATGGCCGTGTGTTCAGAGATCTATGGGCATCTATTTAACCTTCTGGCAACGTTGCAGGCTCCTCTGTCCATTAAACCCATTGCCATGATGAAAAGGGAGCTCTAATGGAAGAGCCAGGTCTGAATGCAAACACTAGAGGACATCCAGCAAACTGTAAACCTCATAAAACCACTGTCCATTTGTCAAAATGGTTTCATCTGTTAGAAATGGTTTTATTTATCTCATTTTCGGACCCTAGCATGTCCA
Organism: Oncorhynchus kisutch; assembly: GCF_002021735.2. Taxonomy (NCBI): domain Eukaryota; kingdom Metazoa; phylum Chordata; class Actinopteri; order Salmoniformes; family Salmonidae; genus Oncorhynchus; species Oncorhynchus kisutch. The sequence goes on from NC_034200.2 coordinate 23,706,863, forward strand.
TTGAAACACTTTCCCTTTTCAAGATCCTTTTTTAAAAGCATTGTTCTGTCAGGGGAGTACTATGAATCACAAGAAAATGTATGCAGATAATAAATGCAAATTAGTCTGTCACATCAATGTTTGGTAAATCCTTCGCAAAATCTTGTCAAGGTTAAAATAATCATCAAGCAAAGCTTTGGTACAGCACAAAGTCAGAGTTAGTAACAATATGATATAGGTTTTAACTTGATTTATTCTTGTAACTATGGGAACAACCCAGCCCACGAATGTATACAGGACTGACCCACTGGACAGCCTTTCATCTAGCAAGCTCAAGCAAGTTCTTTGAGAGTCCAACCATGGCAACTGAGAAAGTTATTGTTTCTTATCAAACAAAACAATATAGTGTTACATAATATAATTCCGCAAATCCATGGTTCATTTCACATTGCTTCATTCATCAGAGCTTACAGTAAGTAGTACAGAGAGGTTCAAGATTTGTGATAATGCTTTCTCACATAATATTACCCCTCATAGAGTCAAGTGTCAATTGTACTAGGTGAGCGTGAAGGTGACACAACAGTCTGCTGTAGAAGACACTGCAGTAGGTTCAAGAGGTCTTCATCATTCCAGCAGAATAGCAAGCAATGTGCTTCATAAAAGGTTGTAGAGCTGGTCACGTCGGGGTATCGATGCAGAGCCAGAGCCACTATTGCGAAACAAACAGTTGAATATGGATGTGCCAGGTATGTTGCAAAGCTCTTAAGCCTAAACCCAAGCCAACTCAATAAATAATACATCATGACTCATACTGTAATATGTTTCTGATCCTTGCCAACTCCTACGTAAGCATAGTGAACCATCGTTAGGGTATGTCCTTCATACACATCAGTAATAACAAGGCCCATGAAGCATTTTCTCAACAGGACAGTTTCATCATGTTGCTTCACCTTTAATTTACGTTTGGACATAACGACTTACTTACAAGCCTAATTGTTCTTTCCCTCGACTAGCATTGTAGCAGTAGACAACAAATCGGAAAAATAGGACATCGCTTGGTTGTGTCTTGCACTAGAAGAGGCAAAAAGTGCAATCCGACAGACGCTAGTCAGTATCAGCCACCCTCAGCCAAGGTTCAGACAAGACTCACTGACAAAAAGTTACCACTAACAAAGTAGTTCCTGCTATCACTCCCTCACTGTTCTCACCTGGAGCTTGATTGTCAGTCTTGCACACTGCAGCCTAATGACAGACAGACAACCCTAGGAAGCTAACCTGTGTACACTTCTATGTAAAACTCACTCACTTCACCTCTAGTCAGAGGAGGTTGATAAACGGGTAGATAAACATTGCTTTACTTTCTGGAAGGAGGTCTTATTAATCAAATGACTTATAATTATGATTAAAATACCTAAACCAAGAGTACGTTTTAAATTTGTGATCACATTGAAGGCAGGCAGGGTGGAAACAAATGATTTACTACCATCAAATATTCTGGGAATGAGGTAAACAACAAGAGAAATGTTTTCAGCTTAATTGTGTTGGCACCGCATTGCCATTCATTACTGTAAAAATCAACTATTAACTTCTCACCAACCATCCGATCCCACTACAACTCTTATTTTGTAAGGAAGATAACTGGCAGTAACTGGATCCATGATGTTTAAGCAGTACCATGCATACTGTATGCATTCATTGTTTATGAACACTGTGTACATTAGGTGGAGTACTTGGCAATAGGGATTGGGTGTAAGCCTTCCTAAAACAAATCTCACCGAGGGTCAGCTTGTCATACAGAGGGTATCATTGTCAAACAAAGTATCCTAACTGTTTGCCATCTCTCTCTCACGCTCTCTTTCTACCGCACCTGCTGTCTTGACCTCTAAATGCTGAGTTATGAAATGCTAACTGACATTAACTCCTGAAGTGCTGACCTGTTCCACCTTATATGACTACTGTGAATATTATTTGACCCTGCTGGTCATCTATGAACATTTGAATATCCTGAGGAACGATCCTTAATGACCATGTACTCTTATAATCTCCACCCGGCACAGCCAGAAGAGGATTTAGCCACCCCTCAGAGCCTGGTCCCTCTCTAGGTTTCTTCCTAGCTTGCTGTTCGGAGTCTTTGGTGTTTTAGGATGGGTGTCTGTATGAGCACTTTGTGACAACTGCTGAAAAATATATTTATATAGCTGTACGGTTTCTAACATCCTCCTGAGAGCAATTACTGGCCAAGAAGATGGCATATTTTATCATTGAAAAACTACCTCCTTGTAAATATTGAACTAACTTGCCATGGCTGACATACATTACATTTACCATTCTATAGCGATAACCCTAGTGTGCTATAGTGAAAAGGTCACCTTAAACTTCCTCCATACCATCTTTACGACTGTGACACGGTCAGACAAGTGTCCCAGCAGTGTCGAAAAAAGGATTTCCATGATTAGCACTGCAGTGCAAAAATGTGAATTCCATACAGAACATTTCTGTCAGCCCTCAAAGTAGCTTAAGTGGATGGAAATTGAAAAAGCCTCCGCCTGAAAAAGATAGACCTGTGTCCTATAGAAAGACTGCAAGATCAGCTTCCAGACAGAATGAACAGAGCCCTGAAATTAGTCATCCTTTGGAGAGTGCAAGGAAATACAGTGTGTTCCCCACTACCGATATTAGAAGGGTCACTCCCATTGCGCCAAACTCAGGTGTCACTCAAAGGTTTTTGCCCCAAGTCACCAACTTGTGCGTGCCACTTTCAAAAGTACAAAATTCAGTATCGGTCAAAAGTATGAACTACTAATGCATTACTCTTTACGTTGATGTTAAAATGGTTTGCCATTAGGCTGTTTAATATAAACGTAATCGAGTAACTCCACTGAATGTAACTTAAATTGCTCAGTGTCATGTTCAAATAAATGTCAAAATCTCTTTAATCATTCATAATCTGGGGAACATTACCCAACTTGGGGCATTAAGCCAATCAGGTCCATAATCTCATTACACAGTAGACTGCACGTGAATTAGACTCCCACATTTTATGAGAATGGTGTCTCACATTGGAAACCTTTTTTCCCTGATTGACATTTTGGTACCAGAAATAACACAATTCTGTGCTTCGTTCCTATTGATGTCTTGGAATGACTTTAATGTCTTCTTCAAGGGTTGTGAGATCACTGGGAATGTCCAGGTCAGTACGGAACATTCACTTATACTGTATGAAGAGGATGGTGTAATAAGGATGGGGAGAGCAGTATCTTACCCTCAATACCCTAGAAACTTCTGGATACTGGTTCTAATTGAAGAGATGAGCCAAATAACCCGTCAGTACGGAACATTCACTTATACTGTATGAAGAGGATGGTGTAATAAGGATGGGGAGAGCAGTATCTTACCCTCAATACCCTAGAAACTTCTGGATACTGGTTCTAATTGAAGAGATGAGCCAAATAACCCGTCAGTACGGAACATTCACTTATACTGTATGAAGAGGATGGTGTAATAAGGATGGGGAGAGCAGTATCTTACCCTCAATACCCTAGAAACTTCTGGATACTGGTTCTAATTGAAGAGATGAGCCAAATAACCCGTTCTACATTTAATCTTGTAACTGCTTCAACTTTAAATATAAAAATAAGGCTACTGTTCGTGAAGTGGCATAAATGACAAGACTGCATAACTTTTTCCAAGGGACAAAAATATTCCTAACCACCGCTGCTCTGTTTGGTTGTCCAGAATTTTGTCCCAGTCGTACAGTACATGTGAGCCTGCATATAGATTTCATCTTCTTTCATTGCACCCAGTTGAGCCTTTCTAACCCAAGAGTCAAATAAAAGCAGTAATACAGTTTGGCAACTATATCGACATACTACTGAGACACTGCAGTCTACAGACACAAAACATATTTGCTAATGACAGCACAATATTAATTCACATACTGTGCTTGACTGGGATCATTTCCAACATATGAATACAACACCGCCAACGCATTTAGAATAGACATATGATTTGAATATTGGTTTAGAACTATAGCTAATATTAAATGAGATTTTTAAAACTTGATTTTGATCATTTTTAGGTAGACCTAAAGACACCAGAAACCATGCAAAATCCACAGCTAATCAATGGAGATCCACACACAGTAGTTAGCATTCGATTTTTAACAAAGGTGCTCCCACAGCTATTGCTGCTACCCCCTCCTAGTGGGGAGATAAACATCACCTCTCTTCAAGGGACTAGTCTAAGCACCAGCTCACGTTGTCATGGAAACCATTCACTGGCACACAATCTCTCTGTGCTCCCTCTCTATCGCTGTAGAAATGCCTGGACTACAACTCAGCTTTGCTGCTTCTTCATATCAGAAAGAAGTATTTTGGGTAAAAAATATATATATATATCAATCAGAGGTTGGTATGTGCAAGGAAACCTTTGTGGTCTTTTGTGTGGGTGGATCGGAGAAGGGGTGTAAATATGTAGGATCTTAATTTGATCTCTCTTTTGTTACTGAGAATTTTCTTGCACCGTAAATAAATAAATTCACAGAAAACCCACACTAACACTTTTCATGTAGCCTACTTGTTGCCAGCTCAAAGCCTAACCACTGATCAAGCAACATTATGGACTAAAAGTTAAAATCATATTGCTTCAGGATTATTTTGCTGTGACAATATATTGTAGGTCAAATTAAGATCCTGCATCTGTATGTATTGTACTATGCATGAGTGCCAGTACTTGTCAGTGTGTGTGATTGTGTGGTGGATTTTGTGCTCACCGGGCAATACTAAAAGGGAACCCATTATATCCAATTAAAAATAGCTTCAAACCCTTGCATGTGTTCTGTTTACGCTACATTAAGTATTAATAGAGTGTGGAGATGGAGGTGTAAACACCTGAAGCAGCGTGCATCCTGAAATGTACTGATTACCTTTAAATCTGTGTAAAACCCAGTAATGGTAAAACGGATATCACATTTCTATTGCTACTCATAATCATAAAACTAATAGGGAAAATAAACTAAAAGATTCTGCTGCTTTTGTTCAACATTTGGAATTAAAACAATGCATTGGCTAGCCCGGGTAAGGATGGACATTCTACCTACTGTACAGAACTGCAAACGCACACAGAGGAGTGGGTTACTAGTAATTTATGGAGCAGGTAGGTAAGAATAAATTCTTAGTCAAAGAATCCTCAAATGCCAACTGGCTTCTTACCACAACTTTGGGATAGTGATTGAACTCTGGACTAAACATTTATTATTGATAACAGGGTGCACGCACAACTTTGCAAATGCTCTCAATTACGTGTGTACTAATGTATTAATCAAAAATCCCCATGCATATTCATAATGATGGGATCGTGTGAACCAATGTTAATTCCCCAAAGGTAGGTTATCCTGGACCAAATGATTCCATTATTTCATATTAGAACTTGTAATTAATCTGCATGTGGTGCCTTTCAGCATATGGGGATGATCAGCGGCTGCCAGAGTAAATATAGAGAAATCTCTCCACCAAAGGGATACTTTATTAGCTCATCTGAGAACAAAGGTACATTACAGCTATCTGCTATAACGTGAAGGTGATATACAGTGCCTGGTGAAAGTCTATCTCTATCTGCTATAACGTGAAGGTGATATACAGTGCCTGGTGAAAGTCTACACCCAGTGCAGTCTTCACAGTTTGCTGCCTTAAAATGAAATCTAAAAAGTGAAAGAAAAACCGAATTATGTCTTAATTGCATATGTCCCCACACCCTTGAGGTAATACTTGGTGGAAGCACATTTGGCAGCTATTACAGCTGTGAAAATGTTTTTATACGATTCTACCAACTTTTCACAACTCTTAGGGCAACATACAGATGTATATCAACTGTTCTTGTCAAAAAAAAGCTCAGTAAATTTGGTTGGGAATGATCGATGGACAGCAATATTCTAACCTTGTCTCTGATTTAAGGCAGGACTGGGACTGAACCATTCAGGAACACTCAAAACCTCTTGGAAAGCCATTCTGGTTTCTCTTTGGCATTAACATTTGTGTAATTGTCCCGCTGAAAAATCTATGCTCCTTTCATATTAATTTTGATCGTGACAAACTCTCCAGTCCCTGCCGGTGACAAGCATAACCATAATATGATGCTGCCACCACAATACTTGAAAGTGTTGTGTGGTATTGGATTTGACCAAAAACCTACAATTATTTTTCAGAATTACTTAACGGCCATGTTGCAACAAAACAGATGATATGAAGTGGATTTTTTAACACAGGCTTTTATTTTTATTTTATTTTTTATTTCACCTTTATTTAACCAGGTAGGCTAGTTGAGAACAAGTTCTCATTTGCAACTGCGACCTGGCCAAGATAAAGCAAAGCAGTGTGAACAGACAACACAGAGTTACACATGGAGTAAACAATTAACAAGTCAATAACACAGTAGAGAAAAAAAAGGGGAGTCTATATACATTGTGTGCAAAAGGCATGAGGAGGTAGGCGAATAATTACAATTTTGCAGATTAATAACACTGGAGTGATAAATGATCAGATGGTCATGTACAGGTAGAGATATTGGTGTGCAAAAGAGCAGAAAAGTAAATAAATAAAAATAGTATGGGGATGAGGTAGGTAAAAATGGGTGGGCTATTTACCGATAGACTATGTACAGCTGCAGCGATCGGTTAACTGCTCAGATAGCAGATGTTTGAAGTTGGTGAGGGAGATAAAAGTCTCCAACTTCAGCGATTTTTGCAATTCGTTCCAGTCACAGGCAGCAGAGAACTGGAACGAAAGGCGGCCAAATGAGGTGTTGGCTTTAGGGATGATCAGTGAGATACACCTGCTGGAGCGCGTGCTACGGATGGGTGTTGCCATCGTGACCAGTGAACTGAGATAAGGCGGAGCTTTACCTAGCATGGACTTGTAGATGACCTGGAGCCAGTGGGTCTGGCGACGAATATGTAGCGAGGGCCAGCCGACTAGAGCATACAAGTCGCAGTGGTGGGTGGTATAAGGTGCTTTAGTGACAAAACGGATGGCACTGTGATAAACTGCATCCAGTTTGCTGAGTAGAGTGTTGGAAGCAATTTTGTAGATGACATCGCCGAAGTCGAGGATCGGTAGGATAGTCAGTTTTACTAGGGTAAGTTTGGCGGCGTGAGTGAAGGAGGCTTTGTTGCAGAATAGAAAGACGATTCTTGATTTGATTTTCGATTGGAGATGTTTGATATGAGTCTGGAAGGAGAGTTTACAGTCTAGCCAGACACCTAGGTACTTATAGATGTCCACATATTCAAGGTCGGAACCATCCAGGGTGGTGATGCTGGTCAGACGTGCGGGTGCAGGCAGCGAACGGTTGAAAAGCATGCATTTGGTTTTACTAGCGTTTAAGAGCAGTTGGAGGCCACGGAAGGAGTGTTGTATGGCATTGAAGCTCGTTTGGAGGTTAGATAGCACAGTGTCCAAGGACGGGCCGGAAGTATATAGAATGGTGTCGTCTGCGTAGAGGTGGATCAGGGAATCGCCCGCAGCAAGAGCAACATCATTGATATATACAGAGAAAAGAGTCGGCCCGAGGATTGAACCCTGTGGCACCCCCATAGAGACTGCCAGAGGACCGGACAGCATGCCCTCCGATTTGTCACACTGAACTCTGTCTGCAAAGTAATTGGTGAACCAGGCAAGGCAGTCATCCGAAAAACCGAGGCTACTGAGTCTGTCGATAAGAATATGGTGATTGACAGAGTCGAAAGCCTTGGCAAGGTCGATGAAGACGGCTGCACAGTACTGTCTTTTATCGATGGCGGTTATGATATCGTTTAGTACCTTGAGCGTGGCTGAGGTGCACCCGTGACCGGTCCGGAAACCAGATTGCACAGCGGAGAAGGTACGGTGGGATTCGAGATGGTCAGTGACCTGTTTGTTGACTTGGCTTTCGAAGACCTTAGATAGGCAGGGCAGGATGGATATAGGTCTGTAACAGTTTGGGTCCAGGGTGTCTCCCCCTTTGAAGAGGGGGATGACTGCGGCAGCTTTCCAATCCTTGGGGATCTCAGACGATATGAAAGAGAGGTTGAACAGGCTGGTAATAGGGGTTGCGACAATGGCGGCGGATAGTTTCAGAAATAGAGGGTCCAGATTGTCAAGCCCAGCTGATTTGTACGGGTCCAGGTTTTGCAGCTCTTTCAGAACATCAGCTATCTGGATTTGGGTAAAGGAGAACCTGGAGAGGCTTGGGCGAGTAGCTGCGGGGGGGGGCAGAGCTGTTGCTGAGGTTGGAGTAGCCAGGCGGAAGGCATGGCCAGCTGTTGAGAAATGCTTGTTGAAGTTTTCGATAATCATGGATTTATCGGTGGTGACCGTGTTACCTAGCCTCAGTGCAGTGGGCAGCTGGAAGGAGGTGCTCTTGTTCTCCATGGACTTTACAGTGTCCCAGAACTTTTTGGAGTTGGAGCTACAGGATGCAAACTTCTGCCTGAAGAAGCTGGCCTTAGCTTTCCTGACTGACTGCGTGTATTGGTTCCTGACTTCCCTGAACAGTTGCATATCGCGGGGACTATTCGATGCTATTGCAGTCCGCCACAGGATATTTTTGTGCTGGTCGAGGGCAGTCAGCTCTGGAGTGAACCAAGGGCTGTATCTGTTCTTAGTTCTGAATTTTTTGAACAGAGCATGCTTATCTAAAATGGTGAGGAAGTTACTTTTGAAGAAAAAGGCTTCCTTTTCACTTTATCATACAGGCCCGTAATGTTGAGTGAATGCAATGTTGTTGATCCTCTGTATTTTCAAGTGTTGTTGTGGCAGCATCATGTTATGTGTATGCTAGTCACCGGCAGGAAGTGGAAAGTTTGTCATTATGGGTTATGAAAAGAAAATCCTGGATATTGTACAGTGGTGTCATACTCCATTTTGCCTCAAGCAATATTGCCTCAAGCAAACTAGTGAGGCATACTACCATCAGACTCATTACTACATGATGATGACAATCACACATACTTGTTTAGCCTACTAAATAGCATGGAAATACTGTACGTGATTGCAAACACAGCAACGATACAGCACGCATGCCTTGTTTTGAGTAAGGTATGTTAGTGCTAACAAAGCTGGTACATGGCCCCTCCCACAAATGTGGTGCAATGTGACTTACAGAGCAGACTCCATTAATGTGTGGATCACAGGAGGTTGGTGGCACCTTAATTGGGGAGGACGGGCTCATGGTAATGGATGGAGCGGAATGATATCAAATACATCAAACTCACGGTTTCCATGTGTTTGATACCATTCCATCTCCTCCGTTCCAGCCATTATTATGAGCCGTCGTCCCCTCAGCAGCCTCCACTGATGTGGATTTGTTGTCTCACTCTTTTGGCCATGCGTTCTGAACAAATACAATTTTGTAATGTATTTTGTTCCCCAAAGGCCTCACTTTATAGTATCACACTATACAGTGCATTCAGAAAGTACTCAGACTCCTCCAATTTTTCACATTTTGTTACATTAAAGTCTTATTCTAAAATGGTTTCAACAATAACCCATAACGACAAAGCAAAAACAGCTTTTTAGATATGTTTACAAATTTATAAATGGAAATATGACATTTACATAAGTATTCAGACCCTTTACTCAGTCCTTTTTGAAGCACCTTTGGCATCGATTACAACCTCGAGTTTTCTTGGGTATGATGCTACAAGCTGGGCACACCTGTATTTGGGGAGTTTCTCCCATTCTTCTCTGCAGATCCTCTCAAGCTCGGTCAGGTTGGATAGGGAGCGTCGCTGTACAGCCATTTTCAGGTCTCTCCAGAGATGTTCGATCGGGTTCAAGTCCGGGCTTTGACTGGGCCCCTCAAGGACATTCAGAGATTTGTCCCAAAGCCACTCCTGCCTTTTCTTGGCTGTGTGCTTAGTGTCATTGTCCTGTTGGAAGGTGAAACTTCGCCCCAGTCTGAGGTCCTGAATGCTCTAGAGCAAGTTTTCATCCAGGATCTCTCTGTACTTTGCTCCGTTCATCTTTCCCTCGGTCCTGATTAGTCTGCCTTAGGTGCCATGTAGCAAACTCCAAGTGGACTGTCATGTGCCTTTTACTGAGGAGCGGCTTCCGTCTGGCCACTCTACGAATTTGGCAGTGTGTTGTGAGCATATTCCGTCCCAGACAAGGAACTTTCTCCAGTTGCTGGTCTGGGTGGAGACAAAATAGAGGAGGAACTTTCTCCAGCTCCTGGTTGGCATGCTCCATTTACCCATTCAACTGTGGGTGGAATCCCAAGGAGAGACTCACCGACGCCCCCAACAGGGAGCAGAAGGCTTTCCAATACCGTGCGACTGGGGCCCACGATCCGAGACAATATCCTGGGGAAGTCTGGCAAACCAGAGGAACCACTGGACCTGTTTGAGTGAGGCAGGATGGGGCCAGTCGGTGACAGCCCTTACCTTCACGGGGTCCATTTGGATGCTGACGATAGAGATAATGTGGCCCAGGAAGGAAACTTGGGATACATGTAACTCACACTTCTCTATCTTGATGTATAGTTGACTCTGCAGGAGGAGTCTCAGGACTTGGCGGACATGCAGGATGTATTCTGGAAGGGTCTTGGAGAAGATCAGGTTGTCGCGAGGTAAACAAAGACAAACCGATTCAACATATCCCTAAGCGTGTCATTGACCAATGCTTGGAAGACTGCCGGTGAGTTCGATAATCTGAAGGGCATGACTAAATACTTAGTGGCAACTTGGGTGTTTAAGGCAGTTTTCCATTAATCTCCCTCCCTGATTCTCACCAGATTGTAAGCATTGCGGAGGTCCAGTTTGGTGAAGAATTGGGCCCCATGGGCCAACTCCAGTGCGGTGGACATCAGGGTTAGGGGGTAACGATTCTTAATCGTAATCCTGTTCAGCCTTCTGTAATTGATGCAGGGACGCAGAACTCCATCCTTTCTCACGAAGAAGAATCCTGACCCGCTGTGGATGAAGAGGAGTGAATGAAACCTGCCTCCAACGACTCCCGGATGTATTTGACTGCTGCTTCAGGGGTCGAGAGGGAGTACAGACGGCCACGGGGAGGGGTGGAGCTGGGTAGGAGTTCTAGGGCACAGTCATATGTCCGATGAAGAGGGAGGGTGGCGGATTGCCTCTTACTGAAGGCCTCCCGGAGGTTGAAGTACTCAGGAAGGAGACCGGGGAACACGACGAGGCTCTTGGTGGGGGTCTTAGTCTGGTGGGGGTCTTAGTCTGGCAGTACTTACCCCAGTCTAGTAGGTGTCCTGTGGACCAGGAGAATAGTGGGTTATGTAGCACTAGCCAGGGGTACCCAAGGATAAGGGGGTTCTCGGGAACCCAACCTGCAGTAGAATGGGCTCGGTCTGATATTCCACCTGGCCGGAGCCGATGGGGCGTCCATCGAGGGCTTGAATCTGCAGAGGGGTGGGACATTGACATTTTTCGTTGCTCCATAGTCCACAAAGGCTTGAATGTGGTGCTGACGGTTGTCCCAATGGAGGGTTGCTGGTAGCGTCAGATGGTGACGGGATAGCTGGGGAATAACTGCACAGTTTGTCAGGGTCTCCCCTTGTCCTGGCAAGCCCAGGTATTTCCCGTCAACTATGGGCATGTAGAACGGAGATGGCCGAGACCTCCACATACGCTTGTCACGTTCCTGTGGGCTCAGACGTGTGCGTCTCAGCTGTCTGGGCTCCTCAATGCTGGTCTGGGGGGTGTGGGGTGCTCCGGAAACCGGGATACAGTGGTGGTGTCAAAAAAGGAGCTGTCTCACACTTTCTCGAATGCGGTTGTCAATCCTGATGGCCAGCATTATCAGGGACTTGAGGTGCTCTCCCAGTTCCCGAGCGGCCAGTTCATCCTAGACAGACCCTGGTGGAGAGAGGTGACCAGTGCCTCAGTATTCCACCCACTCTCCGTGGCAAGGGTGCGAAGCTCAATGGCAAAGTCAGCCATCTCTTGGTGGAGGTCGATCAGTCGGCTTGGCGCTTCTCGCCCGCCGAGTAGATGGTTGAAGGCTCATCACAGATCTGCAGTGAAGGCTAATGTGGAGCTGCAGGATGGTGGCTGCTGTTCCCACACTGCAGTTGCCCACGCCAGGGCATTGCCCGAGAGTAGAGAGATTATGTAGGCAATCATGGCCTGATCGGTGTGGAACGAGGAGGACTGTAGCTCAAACACCAGAAAGCACTGAGTAAGGAACCCCTTGCATTCTCCAGGGTGGCCGTCATACTGCTCGGGGGCTGGGATCTTGGGTTCCCAGTGCAGGTTCCCTAGAGGAACTACGGCAACGCCTGTAGCACTGGGCGATGAGACTTGGGCATTGCCTCCTCCTGGGTTAGGGTTGGGCCCTTGTTGGGTTATAGCATTCTGAATCTGGGTGATCTCTGCCGGGTCCATGTTGAGGCAGAATCTTGCTGTGACGTGGTAAGATTGAGACCCAGGTCCAGAGAAGAGATCAGATGAGGAATCAGTGGTTAAGAATAAACATAATACTTTACTGAGAAACGGTAGCTGCAGGATCACAGTAAAAACAGCAAACATTAAGTTTCGAAAACTCACTCAGGAAACGAACGCACTCAGGACACGAACGAACGCACTCAGGAAACTAATGCACACGGTAAACAATTCAAGCTTCTGCAAAGGACAACAGAAAACACATTTATTTTAACAGGGAAATCATAATGAGTAAATTGGACACACCTGAGTGTCGTTAATGTCTCTATGGCGGTCTCTACCGCCCTCTGGTGACAGGTGGAACCATGACACTACCTATGAGCAGGGTCCCTAAAAGTAGTGCCATCAGAAAGTATTCACATCCCTTGACTTTTTCCACATTTTGTTGTGTTACAGCCTTAACTGAAAATGTAAGATTTTGTTGAGATTTTGTTGGTCAATGGCCTACACACAACACCCCATAATGTCAAAGTGGAATTATGTTTTTTGACATTTTTACAAATTAATAAAAACATTTAAGTTGCATGGACTTTAACAGTGTTTAACATGATTTTTTAATGACGACCTCATCTCTGTATCTCACACATACAATTATCTGTACGGTCCCTCATTCAAGCAGTGAATTTCAAACACAGATTCAACCACAAAGACCACGGAGGTTTCCCAATGTCTCACAAAGGACACCTGTTTTGTAGATGGGTAAAGAAATTGAAAAGCAGACATTGAAAATCCCTTTGATTATGGTATAGTTATTAATTACGCTTTGGATGGTTACACTTGGACACCCAGTCACTACAAAGATACAGGCATCCTTTCTAACTCAGTTGTCAGAGAGGAAGGACACTTTTCAGAGATTTCACCATGAGGCCAATGGTGACTTTAAAACAGTTACAGAGTGTAATGGCTGTGATAGGAGAAAACTGAGGATGGATCGACAACATTGTAGTTACTCCACAATACTAACCTAATTGACAGAGTGAAAATAAGTTTGTTTGCAACAAGACACTAAAGTAAGTTTACTGTTATATTTGGGTCAAATCCAATTCAAGCTTGACTTCTGGTTCAAAATCTGGTTCAGTCTGTCCAAGACACTGGGAGATCAATTCACCTTTCAGTAGGACAATAACAATAAAACACAATACCAAATATACACTTAGAGTTGCTTACCAAGAAGACAGTGAATGTTCCTGAGTGGTCAAGTTACAGTTTTCACTTAAATCTACCTGAAAATCTATGGCAAGACCTGAAAATACTTGTCTAGCAATGATCAACAACCATTTGGACAGAGCTTGAAGAATTTTTAAAAGAATAATGGGCAAATGTTGCACATTCCAGGTGTGCAACACTCTTAGATACTTAACCAGAAAGACTCACAGCTGTAATCGCTGCCAAAGGTGTTTCTATAAAGTATTGACTCAGGGGTGTAAATACTTATGTAAATTAGATATTTATGTATTTCAATTTCAATACATTAGCAAAAAAATCTAAAAACATGTGTTCACCTTTTTATTAGGGGGTATTGTGTGTAGATGGGTGGGGGGGGAAATGTATTTAATCCATTTTGAATTCAGGCTGTAACACAACAAAATGTGGAATAAGTCAAGGGTATGAATACTTTCTGAAGGCACAGGTGCCATTTGGGATGCATACCTAGTTCCATATCACACTCCCTCGCTGCACAGTCCTGCCATATGAAAGGACAGTCCACATTCAAAGAGTCCCATAGAACTATAGCAGTTGTGCGCTTCTCTAATCAGCACCATGGACAGCAGCCAGAGTTCTGAAGTGAACGCCACTCACTCTGCTTATGTTCTTTCCCTCTCAAAGCATTCTTGAGTTTGTTCAAAAAAAAAAACATTGCCTAAATTTGTGAACATGTAAAAAGGAACATTATTTAAACGTATATTTTGTTGTATATACGGAGGGGGTATCAATAAAGGCTATTCTACAGAGCTGAGTCTACCATCTGAAAACTGTAAAACTATGGAGAATATGTACAGTAGGCCAGTCTATACATGGTAAAGAACACCGGTTGTAGTGATATAGTGCTACACCTGTTAACTCCACCAGCATGTAAACACATATAATATGTCTATTCATCTCAGTGAGGTAATAGGATCGCAAATATTTAATATTTTCACATACATTCCTTACATACATTCCTTCCTTACTTTAGTGGATATACTGTAGTAGGCTATGTAGTAGGCTATATTATCAATAGGCTCGCGTCCTGCACTTTCAGCCATCACTGCTAATGATTGGTAGCACATAACCTTGAAACCAGCTATGTTTTTGTTAATATGACAATGTAATTTCAGTATTACTAGTCATTATGCTCGATTATGTTTGCCATGCATGAGTCTACAGTTCTAAAAAGCAATTGAAGTAGGTTCATTATCGTCATGTAGCCACCTCAAAGTACACCGTGGAAATGATTATAGCATATAGCAATCTTAGCCAGGCCTAGTGTGTATTATATTGCACAAACTCATCTCACGTGTAATAATGGACATGGCAGATATAATCTTCCAATCACAATAATAGACCGTTTATGAAACATGGGCATGTGGGTGTACTGAACATCAAGACTGCAGCCTATCATCCGAACTCACCTAGGACGAAAAAGGGGAGTTCAGTGTTTTCTAGATCGTCCACGACGACTATTTCTCCCGGGAAATCATTTCTGACGGAGAACAGAAGCTTGGGCTCGGAGGCCGACGGACTATGCATGATGCTCAGGTCGTTTTCTCTCAAAAACGGCAACGCAGACACGGTGACGCTTTTCATTTTGCATTCCATATCTTGGGACTGATCCTCGTCGGCATTCACACCTTGAATATTAGCAGCTTTGAAGGCAAGAATCCATGCGAGTGAGACAAGCAATCTCAGACCCATCATGCCCCGCATCACCGCTACTTCGTATCCCCGTCTCCTTTCTGTTCGAGGGTTTCACTTCAATACCGAGAGGAAGAGGAGCGAGGGGGAATGCGCTGGCAAAGCACACATTTCCGGGTTGTTTTGTTCGGAAAATAAATAGCGCTTATTTCGCATAAATCCCCAAATCCCCCTGTCACATGGTTAAAGATGATTTTTGATCATTTCAATGCAGCGTATGAGTTATATGATAGCGGGAAATGCAAAAATGCGCAGTACCACTGACCCCTTTATTGGAAATACCCAAATCAAGCCATTGAAGATGTTGCTCATCTGGGAGCCCACTAGTGCAATCTGGGATAGTCGACTGTATTTGCGCGCCAATACGTTTATAGGTGTTTATTATAGGCTACAGTAATAACCCGTATTCAGTCGCTATCTGCCCACATATTGTGATGACTTGCGATGGACCAAACAAACTGTCAGTATTAATAAAAATAAATAAACATCAGCCCTGGGTTTTATTACAGCATCTGCCCTGTCAAAACAGAGGTAACTCCAGTACACTAGGTCACCCGATTTGAACAATTTAAAGTAAACAATAAATGAATGTCAGGAGGACTGAATAATAGACAAAACATAACTAGAGCTATCACAGACACAATGTATTTATTAATGGTGGTTGCATGAGACTTGCAAGAGTGGAGTCATCAATATTCAAAGAAAATAAAGTTTGCATGGGGTTTTGCACATAGGAGTAGAAAGAACAAGAGCAAATGAGCGCATCTGGTGATGAGGCGAGTGGCAGGTGCAGAGAGGGAGAGAGGGCACAAAGTCTGGGTCTAAGAATGATCTCCCTGTGCAGTCTTGAGCTTCTTCCAGCAGTCGAGCAAGGCTTTCGCAAACGGTATAGTGGTTCTGTGATTAAAGGCCATACAATTCATTTCCAACTCTGACCTGCACCATAATTGAGCTCTGATGGTGGGAGAGAGCATGACAGCAACATCACTATCACCATCTCCGGTTTTTGATATCCAATATTTTTGGGAGATCTTTCAGCAACACATGTCACATGGGAAGGTTTTTGCGGTATACACTATATACAGTACATTCGGAAAGTATTCAGACCCCTTGACTTTTTCAACATTTTGTTACGTTACAGCCTTATTCTAAAAGGAATTAAATCGTTTTTTCCCCCTCATCAATCTACACATGTTTTTTGGGGAGTTTCTCACATTCTTCTCTGCAGATCCACTCAAACTCTGTCAGGTTGGATGGGGAGCCTCACTGCACAGCTATTTTCAGGTCTCTCCAGAGATGTTTGATGGGGTTCAAGTCCAGGTTCTGGCTAGGCCACTCAAGGACATTCAGACTCGTTCCCGAAGCCACGTCTGCCTTGCCTTGGCTGTCTGCTTAGGGTCGTTGTCCAGTTTGAAGGTTTGCTCCGTTCATCTTTCCTTTGGTCCTGACTAGTCTCCCAGTCCCTGTGTGACAGTATAGCTTCTGTCCCTCTCCTCACCCCAACCTGGGCTCGAACCAGGGACCCGCTGCACACATCAACAACAGCCACCCCCGAAGCATCATTACCCATCAAGCCACAAAAGCCACAGCCCTTGCAGAGCAAGGGGAACAACTACTTCAAGGTCTCAGAGCAAGTGATGTCACCAATTGAAACGCTATTAGCTCGCACCACCGCTAACTAGTTAGCCATTTCAGATCGGTTACACCTGCACTGAAAAACATCTTCACAGCATGATGTTGCCGCCACCATGCTTTACCGTAGGGATTTGCCAGGTTTCCTATAGATGTGACGCTTGCAATTCAGGCCAAAGTTCAATCTAGGTTTCATCAGACCAGAGAATTTTGTTTCTGAGAGTCCTTTAGGTGCCTTTTGGCCTTTTGCCTTTTGGCAAACTCCAAGCGGGCTGTCATGTTCCTTTTACTGAGCAGTGGCTTCCGTCTGGCCACTTCACCACTTCACCTCGTCAGGCTTCCAGGCCTTAGCTGTCTCAAGAGGTTTTCTTGCCTCGGTTGGCTCCCGCCCCACGCCTCAGCCGACTCATCAGACTCCCGCCCCATACCTTAGCCGACTTGTGAGGCTCCCACGCCTCGGCCCGGCTTGTTATGCTCCCACGCCTCGGTGGGATCGTCAGGCTCTCATGCCTCTGCCGCCTCATCTGGCTTGTCAGGCTCCCACACCTCATCCGGCTCGTCAGGCTCTCATGCCTCAGCCGGCTCGTCCGGCTCCCATGAATCAGCCGGCCTGTCAGGCTCACCTAGATGGGACGCCCCCCTCCCTGGTGCTCGAGGCCCCAGGCTGCGCTCGAGGCGCCAGGCTGCCCATCATTACGCACACCTGTCACAATCGTTACGCGCACCTTCACTTCTTTGGATTCACCTGGACTCCATTACTTTGTTGATTGCCCCTCCTATATCTGTCTGTTCCTCAGTTTGATCCCCATGTCAGCATTATTGTCATTATATTTCCCCTGTTTAGACGCTGTCCTTGTTTGTTTCATGTCAGTTATTTATTAAATGTTCACTCCCTGTACTTGCTTCTCGTCTCCCAGCGTCTGTCCTTGCATAAGAATGATGGAGCTGCTGTGTTCTTGGGGACCTTCAATGCTGCAGAATTTTTTACCCTTCCCCAGATCTGTGCTTCGACACAATCCTGTCTCTGAGCTCTACGGACAATTCCTTCGACCTCATGGCTTGGTTTTTGCTCTGACATGCACTGTCAACTGTGGGACCTTATATAGACAGGTGTGTGCCTTTTCCAATATAAACTAAATCTACCACAAGTACATTTCTTACAGTTTTTTACTTTTTTCATTATGGGGTATTGTGTGTAGATTAACGAGGAACATTTTTGATTGAATCCATTGTAGAATAAGGCTGTAACGTAACAAAATGTGGGAAAATAAGGGAAAGTAGTCTGAATACTTTCTGAATGCACTGTATGTCCCAAATGGCACCCTATTTCATATATAGTGCACTACTTTTGACCAGGGCCCTTTGTACCCTGATCAAAAGTACTGCACTATTAAGAGAAAAGGGGGCCATTTGAGACACAGACAGTTTGTTGATTATTGCTGTCCTTATATTGCACACTCCTGGAGATGAGCAGCACCAGCATCAACTATTGAGGTTTGTATTTTCTACAGTAACACTCTGGAGTGTCATTGATTTGGTTATTAAGAGGGATTTACAGTAGTTATTGAAATGAAAACTCTTTCATCAGTGAAAATGAATCTGGGAGATGAAAGTGTTTTTTAAATCTAAGAATTACTCATTTGTGTGCTTGCTATAATGAGATAATTTGATTTTGTTCTCAAACCTTAACCAATACAGTGGCTACTCTGTTCTCATATATATCCTGTTGTTTACATGGTTCATTTTGACTACCAAATAAATTGGATGTTTCATTTGCTATCAAACCTATATCTACACCTCAACTTCTTCAAAAAGATAATGCCACTACGTATGTAAAATGTGTAGCCAACAGCGAGTGTATTTTTCTGAAAAAGTACATATAACCACTATGTCTTATGGGTCTTAACCCATTTGAGTTTTAAAAAATAAAAAAAGCAAAATCCTTGAAATACCAAAAAAATAAGTAGAGAACTCAATTAGGTATTTCAGATTGTTAACCAAATCGCTGAATTTTCATAAAACCTAGTGGTAATATATAAATATGTTATGGGCATTAATATTTAATCCAGATATATAATGAGGTTTTCTCCACCAGAATACGTTGAAGTTTTATGAGACTGACATGCTATTCCCTTTCAGAATAACACTCACTTTGAGTAGCAACTGGAAAAAGACAGTATGAACAAATACGGTATAGCAACGACTAAGATGATTATAATTGGGTGACCTGAGACACCTGCCTTAAACAATAATAACACAAAGATAACATGCAATATAACATTTTTGAGTGAACTCTACAACCATTTTAAGTTCTGGTCAATATTGCTGATTTAGAGAGTGGCTAGATTTGTCCATTGTGGCAGAGCCTGGAGCAAAAATAATGAAAGCCTGTATTTACAGTATTTCCTGGCCCATGACTGCTAAAATAAAAAAGGATTAACAAAAAACAAATTTGAGTCAACTAGCCCTTTAAACAGTGTCCTCATTCAAAATGGAAGCTTGCCAGCTCCCTCTCAAGAGATTGTACCCTTTGAATTTTTTATATGTCAACTTCAGAAGACGAATTGCAATGGGATACATCTGCCACATGGCCTCCCCGGATGGATTACCTGAGTCTCCAAGCAACCCACTCTCAGAGTGTAGAAGGGGTGGCAAGAGCTCCCTTAAACATACCACAAAGGCCTGACCTTCTAGTTATGGGCATGATCACCCCCTTGGGCCAATAGCATCTGGCAAGGTAATGTATTGTTGGCATGTAAAATGATGCCACAAGAAGCAGAAAGATCAGAAGGCTTGTGTACCCTGGAGTTTGACCATCTGTGGCTTATTGGTTGTCATTAAGGTTTCTAATTTGGGGGTGACTTGGGGATTAGCCAAATGAGGGCAGGAAATGTCATTACCCAACTCCTTCTGAGATGTTGACATATTTACATATTTATACACCTTAATTGTCTTATTGCCATGACATTGGGAGGGCAATAGACCAAGGAGACAGAGGTATTGATACAAGCTTGTTTCTACATATTACATCTTAGTCATTTAGTAGACACTCTTATCCACAGTGACTTATAGAAGCAATTAGGGTTATGTGCCTTGCTCAAAGGGCACATGGTCAGATGTTTCACCTAGTTGGTCAGGGATTCGAACCAGCAACCTTTTGGTTACTGGCCCAATGCTCTTAATCACCAGGCTACATCCATCCACCTTTATTTGATTCATTATCTATTGGAGGAAATATCCCTACAGCCACTCTTACCGTGCTGTGTTTATCGAGTAAATTCTGAGATAAAATGTAAATACCTGTATTTAAGTTCATTTAAATGACTTTCTTATGGGACTCATAACACTTCAGAAATGTATGTGAAATATCACACATTTACGAAACTAGCACAAACATTTCAGGGCAACATTACAGCTTAAAAAATATATTGCTATGCAAGGAGGTGGAGACATTTATTTAACAAAAATACAACTGAAACGCTCTAAGCCCAAACTGAGTTTGAGCTTATTCTATCAAGGCCAAGAAGGAAAGATAATTGACATTCTGGAAATATAACTAGGAGCCAAGACTCTTGGCTCAAGAGAAGCTTGTTCAGTTGTTATGCCAACTGCCATCAGAGAATAAGGGATATTATATGAAACATGAATATTATTAGGCTGGCATTAGTATTTTATGCTTGGGAAAGGCTCTTGCTGTCCAATACACAAAAAGCCTAACAGTTCTAAATATATAGACAACTGTGGGTGGATACATCTCAGCTTTGAGAAAAAAGACAAATATATCCCTTGGATTTCAATGTGTTGCTGTCAACAGCTCACTTCCTCCAATCAACCATCTAATGTACTACAGATCTCTGCTTTAATCCCTCATTTGTTCAGGGGACAAGTAGTGTTCATTTCAAAAGCAGCACTGATCCAGCGTTGTCTATATT
Source organism: Oncorhynchus kisutch (assembly GCF_002021735.2). Classification (NCBI taxonomy): domain Eukaryota; kingdom Metazoa; phylum Chordata; class Actinopteri; order Salmoniformes; family Salmonidae; genus Oncorhynchus; species Oncorhynchus kisutch. Next base: position 23,727,740 of record NC_034200.2, read on the forward strand.
GGGATGAAAAAAAAATAGAATCCGCATGTTGCCTCCTTATCAAGCCCACACAAGACCTACCGTATAATAATTTAGTTCCCTTTCAATTATTTGTTTCAACATCTCACAGTGGGATTTACCAGAATCTCCTCAGTAGCTCGAAAGACCAATCATACGTGCCTGTCGGAGAAAGGTAAGTGGAGGATGAGCGAGCTCCTTCCCTCATACTAATGCCGCGTTCAAAATAAGAGCTCAGACTGGGAAAAATTATGAAGTCGGAAACTTTGGCATCATTCTAGAACTCCGACTTTCCGACCTGAAGATCACTGACTTCATAATTTGACCTTGTTTTTTTCCCCAGAGTTTCCAGTTGTCTTGACAGCACTATAAAGAGCCGCTTGCCTGCCTTCTGATCATTCTCACCTCTCTACCTCACAGAAAAGTTCTACTTAGCTCTCCTCAGCATGACTTGATCTGTTTCCTGTTTAACTGTTCACAGTGTGACGTTAAGGTTACACCGCCAAGTGCAGGGTTATCAGCTCTCGTCTTTTGGGTGTGGTGACTTTACCGAAAGGGTAATAATTTGCTTCACCGCTTTATTCTTTCGTCTCCTGTTGTAGCTAGCATCACACGGCAACATGAATGCCAAAGGCATGGATGAGCTGGACCTCAACAAGCCACCATCGTCAATGACAGGCACTTCTCTCCCTGGTAAGACGGACTAATTCTCTGCGTCTATCTACAAAAAGATATACATATCTGCTGTTCTGTCCGAGCGATGAATGGTACGTCCGTACTACTGGCTTACTAGGCCAATTTGATGCTAGATATACACAATCCCCTATCGATTGGCAAGCTTAACCCAGACCTTTTGGATGAGACCTCAACCTCGGAGCTTCCAGAAGCGCCATTCAAGGCTGTGGCAGTGCCATGAGTCTTGCAGTGGTAGGGGAGAGAGCCTTGTGGCTCAACCTGTCTAGCCTGTTGGACAAGAAGAAAGACGATTTCCTTGACGCTCCTGTCGAGCAAAGGAACTGTTTGTTGTCGCTGCCATGCGGCAGAAGTGCAAACTTCAAAAGGAGGAATGCGAAGCTTTCAACTTCTGTCTGCCGCGTAGATCCGGGAATCATGGCTACCTAGCCTACCCCACCACAAGTCAAAGCTTTGTGGCAGGGAGAGGGCAATTCCCCTGCAGTGAGGAAGGGGGCGCCCAACCTAGGGGTATGCCCCCTGCGGCAGAGCGGCCAACAGTTCAGCTCGTGTTCTGGCCTGTCACCTGTCTGGTAGAGCACAGACTCCTCCCCCCTCCCCCACTACGGGGGAAGGGCACATCTGTACTCCTTAAACCTTTCCCTTTGTGCAGGGACCCATTTTCATGCGTTCACTCTCATGTAAGACACAGAGAATTCACCCTATCCCCGAGTGCTGTGCTATGGATCTCCCCCTGGCTCTAGTTCAAGCAGCCGGGGCAGGAAGAACAATTGTCAGTCGCCACCATGCATTGTCCCCATGTTCCAGTGTGTTAACGCTCCTCTTTTCAATAAAAACAGCCTCTGCTGTATCCAGGCATCATGACAAGGACACAGAGCGAAAAAACTATGAAAAGGGGACTCGCTCCATCGGGCACCACTGGTGAGCGAGCATCCTACTAACCTGTGGGCAACTCACCAGCAGAGCAGGGAACTTGTGCACATGCGCAGACCAGCCCTGGATCTAGCCTAAGTGGCAAACCGAGTGCAGTTTGCTCTGAGACCACAAGTTTTCAAATGAATTTTGGAATCAGTAGCAACTGGCGACTCAGCAGGCATACTAGAGCAGGAAATCTCCTCTCTATTAAGCAAAGGGGCTATCAAGACGATACCAGCGACACAGAGCCACCTCGGCTTCTACTCCCGGTACTTCCTGGTTCTCATAAAAGGGGGAGGTGTTTGCCTCATTCTAGAAATACGGGCCCTCAGCGGCTTATCCCTCATCTCGGTAGGCCCTTGAGGGAAGGTAAGCTCTGGACATCATTCTCCTGCTAACATGGCGAGCATTGGCAACTCCCGTTATGCAGGGATCTGCTGACCCAAGTGAACGGAAAGATTTTCCATCCTCACCCAGAAGCCATGGCCCTCTACGCCTGGCTCATGAGAGGTTAAATCTGGATGTGACAGGCTTGCCTCTCAGAGTCATTGAGACTATCCAGAGTGTTAAGGCCCCTTCTACATGCTCGAAATAAGGGGTGCGATTTTGAGTGGTGTGGTGTGACCGAAAACAGATAATTCCTTACCAATGCTCTGTATCCGGGGTTTTATGCTTCCTACAGGACATTTTGGACAGAGGGAAGACTTTTTCCACTGTTAACGTCTATCTAGCCGCTATCTCGGCCTGTCATATAGGCTTTGACAGAACACAGTGTGAAAACGCCCCTTGTCATGTCATGAAGGGGGCACGTCACTTACTTCCAATTCCCAAGCCTTTAGCCCTTTCATGGGATTTGTCTATTGGGTAGTTCCATTTGATTTCAATCACTTTTTGACGGCACCCATTTTGATTCAAACAAACTTTCTATACATATTTGCCCATGGTAGAAGTAGAAAATACCTTTTTGGTCCTGAATGCAAAAACCCTTAGGAGATATATTTGTTCAAAGTTGACCCATTTTAAATACCCACCCTACCATGAGACTTCCATTCCTTGGTCACTGGAAAAGAAAAACGTCTGAGTGTGTTATCATTTAAGAGCTTACAAACTGGTTGTCAAATTTTTACAAATGATGGGCTCTATTCAATCAGATCCGCTTTAGCCGACATTTGGATAGTGGTTGTTTTGGCGGTATCGAAGGTGCAACTACCTTAGAGCTGTCAAATTCAGTGGCTCCTGGCATTATACCTAAAGCGGACATTGCTATTGGCTGCACTGAGTCACATTAACTGAAATCCCATGCAACTTTGTTTACAAGTTGGAACACTGGAATGTGAGATGTTATCTACACCTCAATTAGGATGATATAAATCTTCATTATTTCATGTCATGATTTTTCAATTTGAGTGTAATTATTTGTATTACAACTAAATTTTCTCGTTCTGAACATCTAACACGAGTTGGGCGGGTGTGGCTTCATGACAATGACCGTAAGATCATGCTCACCAATTTGATGGCTCTAACATAGTTCCACCTCCAACACCACCAAAACATCTGCTATGCCGATGTCCGCATAGGCCTATCTCATTTTTTTACCTTTAAATATAAATTATCTAGACCAAGGGGGGGCAAAGTAGGGCCCACTTCAATCCGGCCTGTGGATTCTCACCCAGATTCTTCTTTCATTGTATCCAATTGTGCGCCGCCTCATGGGTCTCCCAGTCAAGGCCAGCTGTGACACAGCCTGGGATCGAACCCGGGTCTGTAGTGACACCTCAAGCACTGCAATGCAGTGCCTTAGACCTCTGCTCCACTCAGGAGGCCACCGCAAATTGATTTGAACAAACAATTGGTTCTCCAAGAAATGCATCCCTCTGAAAGAAATGCATCCCTTTGAAAATCACAATGTGGCCCTCAAGCCAAACATTTTGCCCACCCCTGATCTAGACCAATGATTTATACATACACTAGATTACTGATAGGGGTGCTGTGTTGAAACCACCGTGTTTCCATCTTGGCACTCCCCCACAGTTGTAAAAATGATTTTGAAAGCTCTAGAAATGCATTTATTAATGTCTACATTCATTTTTGCCACATGTATTCTATTACAGGCACCTTAATGCATACCTTTAAATAATGTTATGTGAGATAAACAGAAAAATAAAACATATAAAAAGACACTTTTTTAACTTAAAATACTTTAAAACATGTCATTTTGTCCTTTAAACATTTCATAGATATACTGTATAATTCCAGTCATTCCTATGGAGGACTGCTCTTACTGAGGAGTACCAATATGGTCCACCAGTGACTTCAAAACCTCTCAATGGCCAATACATAGCATCAGCCATACAGGGTTTATATACATCATTGGTTGAGCCAGCATGCTCTTGAAGACCGTTTTAACCTAAATCGAATGACATGGTGAAATGATTTGTTTATTTCACGTTGAATTCACCTTAGATGACAACTCAACCAAATTTAAATCAAAACTAGACGTTGAACTGACTCTGTGCCCAGTGGGTATTGTTAAATATCCTTCAGCACAGCTGCCTTTTGTGCTGCTGGAAAGAGTGGAGATGAAATATCTCCCCTCATAAGGTCACCCTTATGTCTGCAAAGCCAGTGAGTGAGCTACATGCACTCAGTTCACCATTTGTGCCAACAGTGTGCCTGGGGATTTTCCAAGGTCACTTTGTTGCCCAACCCAGCTTTCATGCCCAAGGTTAACGGCAAGTACAATTGTCTCGCCTTGGAGCTTGTAGATTTCACCCGCCGCCTCTCCCTTCTATGGAAGAGGAGAGGCTAGACGTTTGCGTCAAGTACGTACATTGTGCATTATTCTATGGTAAAGGACGAGAGCTTTGCGCAAGAGCGAGCCACTCTTTGTGACCTGGGTGCATCCCTGCCAGCCCTCAGGCCCCTTTCTTGTCAATGGTTGTCTCATTGGATTGTGGAAGCTATTATATTGTCCAAATAATAGCAAGGGCTTACAGCCTGAGGGCTCACTCCACCAGAGGTATGGCTACCTCTTAGGCACTGTTCTTAGGCACTCCTTAAATGAGATTTGTGATGCGGCTTGTTGGGCATCCTCTCATAATTTTATAAGGTTTTATAACGTCAATGCGCCTTCATTGGCGCATACTGTTCTCAGTGTCGGGCATCTGAGGGTTGATATTGAGACTGCTTGGCTTTGGAGAGCATGTGCGATACAGGAGTTGGCCATATCCCACTGTCAGATGTCGTAACCCCAGTTCTCTGATATTATGAGTGACTCAACTCAACACAACACATTCCCCTGCATGAGTATGAGTATTGCTCAAGAATGATCAGAGGGCAATCGAGTGGCTCTAGGTTTGAGGGGAGGGGCTCCCTCATTCACCACTCAACCTGTCTGTCACCGACAGACGTGTATGATTAGTCCTTCGAGCTACTTAGAAGTTTTGGTGAATCCCACTGTGAGATGTCTCACTCACAATATCAGAGAACATGGGTTCCGCAAGTGACCTTGAGTTATCTATCAAACCATCTCCCAGAAGCTATCTGGCTGTTGTTGAACTGCAGTCTCAGAACACCTCATTCACTCTGATTACAATAGCTCACTACTCTATGCCTGGGAGCTGGGAAACTGGGAAACTCAACCTGCATTTTTGCGCCTTCAACCGCTGATCCATCAGAGAGTAATGGGGTTCTGGCTGGCAAGATTTGACTTTCAGATGTATTGCAAAAAGAGGGAGATGTACAGGTAACCAAAATAAAGGAAATGCTTAAGTAAATGAGGGATGCAAAGTATATTGAAAGCAGGTGCTTCCATACAGGTGTGGATCCTGAGTTAATTAAGCAAATAACATCCCATGGTTAGGGTCATGCATACAAATGCCCAGTTGCACATTATTTTGGCTACCATGGCTAGAAGAAGAGATCTCAATGACTTTGAAAGAGGGGCTTCAACGGAGCATAGAGGAGTTAAAGTGTATGTGTGTCAGTCACCAGATCTCAACCCAATTGAACACTTATGAGAGATTCTGGAGCAGCGACTGAGACAGCATTTTTCACCACCATCAACAAAACACAACATGTTGGAATTTCTCATGGAAGAATGGTGTCACATCCCTCCAATAGAGTTCCAAACCAAGGGTTGGAACCGGTTCAGGGAACAGAACCGAAAACCAGAAAATAACACAATTATTTGAGGAACAGAACCAGAACCGGAAATTAAAGTGATCTACACTGTTCTGGAACAGAACTGTTATTTTCAAAACATGGGAACCAGCTAATAACGTTATTTTACAATCCGAGCATTCTTTTTGTCAGTCCCACAAAAATCACAACAAAGTGTCAATGCAAAGCCCTCACTCTGTCACTGTCACACCCTGACCATAAAGAGCTTTTATTCTCTATGTTGGTTAGGTCGGGGTGTGATTTAAGGGTGGGTTATCTAGGTGAATTAGATTTCTATGTTGGCCTAGTATGGTTCCCAATCAGAAGCAGCTGTCAATCGTTGTCTCTGATTGGGGATCATATTTAAGTAGCCATTTTCCCATTGTGCTTTGTGGGATCTTGTCTATGTATAGTTGCCTGTGAGCATTATATTAGCGTCACGGTCCATTTGTTCGTTTTGATGTTTTGTTCTTTAAAGTTTTCCAAAATAAGGGATGGAAACATACCACGCTGCATCTTGGTCCTTAAAACGATCGTGACAGTCACTCTGAAACTTATTCCAACATCTGCCTGCCAGCTGGAAATCTTTACCAGTGGGTGTGCATGTGTGTGTAGACTACCTGCCCATCAAAATTAATCCTATTAGACCCTTTACGATTCTCGCAATCCTATAGGATTTTGTGTCACCTCTATCAGAATCCTATTGGAATTCCGTTGGACTACTTTTTTCGTATTGTAAATCAAATGTTTGAGTACAATACAACAACATTAACATATACATATACTGTACAACATATACAACAACAGTTATATATTCATTTCTGTTTTATTCACCTTTAAGAAAGCCTGTCCCTTTAAGAGTGACTGATAATGTCACAGCTAGCACATGCTTGCAGTGTTGTTGTTTTTTTGGAGGGTGGATCAGCTTAATATTGCGGAAAGAATGTTGCTTCCAATGTAATTGTCTGCATCATTTCCAATCCCCCATATTTTTTGGGTAAAAATATATATCCATACACGCATGCATATATATACACATATATACATACACATACCTATATAGACATACATACTTTTTTAAAGAATATACCTTTATTATTATTCCCTGCAAACCCTTCCGCCAATCCCCCAATTGGAGTAAACTAATAAACACTTCTGCTTCTACCTTCAATCCATACATCTTATACACACTCTACAGACACAGTCTACTTTACAATAGTTCTCTCTTGTTTGTTCTTAGTCCTTCCTCTATTTCTGATGTCCATCCAGTTTGATGATGTCTATTTGTAACTATGCTATTTCACAAAAGCTCCGAACCTATATACATTCTACAGATCCCTTATGCCCTACATTGTTTATCTTGTCCCACCCTTCAGCTCCACTCAACCCCTCCCATCTGTCTCTCAACATCATCCATTTCGGATTTCTACTTGCCATATATTTTTCAACTGTGCTGTCATGCTTCACAAAATAATTGAACCTTCCTATTCTCATAGCTTCTACAGATTGTAAATTAAAAATACTTTTTTTTGCTAAAATAATAATAATATTATTGATTGATTGACTATGACTTTTCAAATCACCCAGTATTGCTATCTGTAGTGTTAGTTCTAGGCAAATGTTGCAATTCTTCAGCCATTCCTGGACCTGTGACCAAAAATGAGCTACATATGGACAATACCAAAATAAATGATTTATTGACTCTGCCTCCTCACAGCAGAATCTGCAGAGCTGGGAAGATTGTATCCCCCATATATATAACATTCTATTAGTTGCAAGAATTTTGTATAGTAATTTATATTGAAAAATTTGAAGTTTTGAATCCGGAGTTGTTTTGCGTATCAATTCATAAACCATGTGCCATGGAATGGGTACATCGAAAATCTCTTCCCAAATATTTTGCAATTTATATGGCACAGCTGGCAGTTTTTTGGTCCTTAAATGAAATTGGTATATGTTTTTATTTAGCACACTTTTCTTTAACCATTTCTGTTCTTTAATACAGGGCCGACATACAAGTTCCTTACTTTTTTCCCCTTCTACTTGCCTCTTCCATTTTTGTGGTAATGCTGCAATTAATTGGTTGTATTTTTGGGTAGAGCAGACATTTCCATATGTCTGTGTTAGCTGCATGTGCGACATAACTCCACCAGTCCTATTTATGATATCATTCACTACATTTATACCTTTTTTAAATATTTCTTCGATAAATACATTTTTTTTAATCAATTAGTATATTTGAATTTAACCACAATATTTGTTGTACTATTTGTTCCGTCCTTTCAGGTGGATTAAACTGAAATTGCAACCAACTTTCTAAGGCTTGTTTAAAAAATAAAGATATTTTGGAGATTATTTCCTGTTCAAACAACTGAAAGTGAGCAGGTGTAATCTGAATAAAGGGAAAAAGGCCCTTCCTGAATATAGGATGAGACATTCGTACCAAATGACTAGAGAACCAGTATAACTTTTGTATGACTGATGCCTTTAGTGAGAGGTCTAATGCTTTAATATTTAATAATTTCTGCCCACCGAATTCATAATCGTTATATAAATAGGCCCTTTTAATTTTATCTGGTTTGCCGTTCCAAATCAAATTGAATATTTTTTGTTCATTTAATTTAAAAAGCAGGTCACTAGGTGTAGGCAAAACCATAAGCAAATAGGTAAACTGGGATATAACTAAGGAGTTAATCAGGGTGATTTTTCCACAAATAGACAGGTATTTTCCTTTCCATCGTAGCAAGATCTTATCTATTTTTGCTAACTTTCTATAAAAAATTATTGGAGTGAGATCATTTCTTTCCTTTGGGACTTGTATACCGAGTATGTCTACATCTCCGTCAGACCATTTAATTGGTAAACTACATGGTAATGTAAAATGTGAATTTTTTTGTGATCCAATACGTAATATGGTACATTTATCATAATTTGGTTTTAATCCAGAGAGGATAGCAAAAGTATCTAGATCCTCTAAGAGGCCGTGGAGAGACTCCAATTGTGGTTTTAAAAGAAAACATGAATCATCAGGGAACAATGACACCTTAGTTTTTAAGCCACGGATTTCTAATCCCTTAATATTATTGTTTGATCTAATCTTTGCAGCTAACATTTCGATGGCAATAATAAACAGATATGCCGATAGTGGACAACCTTGTTTTACTCTTCTAGATAGTTTTAAACTTTCTGAGATGTAGCCATTATTTATTATTTTACACCTAGGGTTACTATACATAACCTTACCCCATTTTATAAGAGATTCCCCAAAATTGAAATATTCTAGGCATTTATATATAAACTCAGGTCGTACTTTATCAAAAGCCCTTTCAAAATCAGCTATGAAAACCAGGCCTGGTGTCCCCGATATTTCATAGTGTTCTATTGTTTCCAGTACTTGTCTTATATTATCTCCAATGTATCGTCCATGTAAAAAACCTGTCTGATTAGGATGAATAATATCTGACAATACTTTTTAAATTCTGTGTGCCAAGCATTTTGCTAGGATTTTTGCATCACAACACTGAAGTGTAAATGGACTGGATCTTTATATATACCACTTGGGTCCTGTTTCAGTTATTTATGATATCAGACCTTCTTGTTGCGTGTCTGATAATCTACCATTTATATAGAGTGGTTAAAACAAGCCAACAATGGTCCTTTGAGTATACCAAAAAAAGTTTTATATACTTCCACTGGTATGCCATCCAGCCCTGGAGTTTTCCCATCCTTAAAGGCCCCAATTGCCTCAAGCGTTCCTCCTCTGTAATTTGTCCTTCACATGAGTCTTTCTGTACAGATATTAATTTTACATTATTATTAGGAAAAAAAATCCATACAATTAGTTTCAGTTAGTGGAGATGGAGGAGATTGAAATGAAAACATATTCCCAAAGTACTTTACTTCCTCTTTCAAAATATCATCCGGTGAATCATGTGTGACTCCATCATTTGTAACAAGTTTTAATACATATTTTTTGGTAGCATTTGAATTGAAGATTGAAAAAGAATTTGGTGCATTTCTCCCCATATTCCATCCAGTTCGCTTTATTTTTATAATCTATTACACTGGATCTTTCTTGAATAAGTTCCTCCATTTCTTTTTGTTTTTCCTCTAACTTATTCTGTGCCTCTATAGTACCGTTTTTATTGATATCTAACTGTACTGTTAGTCCTTCAATTTCCTTTGTTAATATGGACTCTTTTGATCTAAATTGCTTTTGTTTTATAGATGAGTACTGAATTGCATTGCCTCTAAAGGCACATTTAAAAGTGTCCCATAGTTTTTGAGTCACTTCAGCGTTATAGCAAATGAGAAAAGTTTATCTTGCTTGTTATTGCTAAATATATGTGCCACATTATAGGCAAGTCAACCCTGTTTTCATGATTTATGGTAGATCCTCAAAATAAATATATTGCATAACTTTTTTGGACTCATTCAGCAGTTTTTACCCGAATTAAGAAGATTACTATTGGACATTAATGTTGAAAGTCCATTTATATTCCTGAAATGTAAATTGAAAATGATGCTGTTGCTGCTTCCCGTTGACTAACTTTTTATAAAAAGTTAAACACAACTATTTGGTTAATCACTCATATCGATATCAATTTGAAATCAATAGAGCAAGGGGAAAACGGTGTGAATGCACTGTTTAAACTAACACTATTCAAAGGCCACACTGAATCTGAAAATAATTTGTATATCACTGGCTAGAAGAGAATTTGCTGAAGACAGTCATCTAAATTCTAGAATGCCGGATGGAAGTTTTGGGAGGTTGCCCGAAACATCAAAGGAAACACATCAGTTGCTTTGTCATTTAATTTCAAGGAATCAGTACCCACCATAGCGTATCAACAGTGACAGGGGTTGGCTGTTAGTTTAACACTCAAATCCATGTATTGGTGTGAGACCAGCGATTTGACTTCGAAAATTATAAATCCTAAAACCAATGATATTGATCTGTTTTAAACATGTTGTGTTTAATCGATGTTGTGTCATTGTGATCACTATAAATGTTTATATTAGCATTACTCATTTGAGTTTAAAAGGATGTGTAATTACTAGAGGTCGACCGATTAATTGGAATGGCCGATTGATTAGGGCCGATTTCAATAATCCATAATCGGCATTTTTGGACACCGATCATGGCCAATTACATTGCACTTCACGAGGAGACTGCATGGCAGGCTGACTACCTGTTATGCGAGTGCAGTAAGGAGCCAAGGTAAGGTGCTAGCTAGCATTAAACGTATCTTAGAAAAAACAATCAATCTTAACATAATCACTAGTTAACTACACATGGTTGATGATATTACTAGTTTATTTAGCTTGTCCTGCGTTGCATGTAATCGATGCCTGTTAATTTATCATTGAATCATAGCCTACTTCGCCAAACGGGTGATTTAACAAGTGCATTCGCGAACAAGGCACTGTCGTTGCACCAATGTGTACCTAACCATAAACATCAACACTTTTCTTAAAATCAATACACAAGTATAGTGTTATAATTTAGTCAATGATTTGATATTTGATAGAGCAGTCTGACTGAGTGGTGGCAGGCAGCAGCAGGCTCGTAAGCATTCATTCAAACAGCACTTTTGTGCGTTTGCCAGCAGCTCTTCGCAATGCTTCAAGCATTGCGCTGTTTATGACTTCAAGCCTATCAACTCCCGAGATTAGGCTGGTGTAACTGATGTGAAATGGCTAATAGAGCTAATAGAGTTTCAAACGTCACTCGCTCTGAGACTTGGAGTAGTTGTTCCCCTTGCTCTGCTCGGCTTTTGTGGAGCGATGGGTAACGATGCTTCGAGGGTGGCTGTTGTCGATGTGTTCCTGGTCCGAGCCCAGGTAGGGGCGAGGAGAGGGACGGAAGCTATACTGTTACACTGGCAATACTAAAGTGTCTATAAGAACATCCAATAGTCAAAGGTATATGAAATACAAATGGTATAGAGAGAAATAGTCCTATAATTCCTATAATAACCTCAACCTAAAACTTCTTACCTGGGAATATTGAAGACTCATGTTAAAAGGAACCACCAGCTTTCGTATGTTCTCATGTTGTGAGCAAGGAACTTAAACGTTAGCTTTTTTACATGGCACATATTGCACTTTTACTTTCTTCTCCAACACTTTGTTTTTGCATTATTTAAACCAAATTGAACATGTTTCATTATTTATTTGAAGCTAAATTGATTTGATTGATGTATTATATTAAGTTAAAATGAAAGTGTTCATTCAGTATTGTTGTAATTGTCATTATTACAAATAAAAAATCGGCCGATTAATCGGTATCGGTTTTTTTTGGGGTCTCCAATAATCGGTATCGGTATCAGCGTCGAAAAATCATAATCGGTCGACCTCTATTAATTACCCTCAATTCGATGTGGGCAAAACGTGACGCTGTGTAGTTTAGTAACACATACTGTCCACATACAGGAAATTTGTGCAAATAATTTATGTAATAATAATGTAATGTAGCTTTATTGGATAATCTCACAGCTAAATATGGTTAAATAACAAGTAAACTGAGAAACAGTCTTTCTCTCGTGTCTCCATCTCTTTGCCTACTTACACTAGCGGTAATTCCCTGAGGTTCTCAACCTCTTCAACACACCACCACAATATGGGAGTGATTCAATCAGATTTTGGAACCAGTCCTATAGGATTCCTATACAAGAATCCAATTGAAAAAAAGCATATTAGATTTTGGAACCAATCTTATAGGATAAAATCCCAATAGGAGAGGTGCTATAGGATTCTATCCCCTAGGATAAAATCCTATAGGATGGGTTCTAAAATCTGATAGGATTTCTATTGGGGAATCTATTGGATTCTAATATGATTTTTTTTATTACTAGGAATTTCAGAGGTTAAAAGGGAAGAGAAAGGAACGTTCTAAACAGGCACTTTTTGGGGGGTTCGAACCGGTTCAGAACTTTGAAAATAATTTGTTCCAACCCCATTTCCAGACACTATAATCTATGCGAAGGTGCATTGAAGCCTTTCTGGCAGCTCATGTTGGCCCAATGCCCTACTTTATGTTGGTGTTTCCTTTATTTTGGCAGTTACCTGCATCTCTCTTCAGAAACTAGGGACTTTGTCAGTATGAATTCAGTTTGCCAGGAGTCACAACAAATTTGCAACACACAAATTTGGCTAAAGTATTGGGGGAAGCATTTCTCTTTCATTAGCCAGGCTGTCCCTTCAGGCTTGCAGAGCTCCGTATATCCTCTCCTCTGCTTCCCCAACCCCCAGCCTACCATTTCCCCACTCTCTCTCCTCTTCTCATGTCCCTCTCCTTCCTTCCACATAGCATTATCGACCCCTCCTCCCTGTACTTTGCTCTGAGCTCAGCTCAACCAATCACAGTCTGGGAGGCGTGGCAACAAGAGTCGGTTTGACAGAGCAAAGAGATGTGTTCCTGAAAGACTTTGAGCAAGAGCAATCGTCAGTCCAGTGCTCATCCGAAGTGCTGGGCTTGAGAGTGAGTGATGACTGTAACAGGGGCAGCTGAAGCTTAGCTGTGTGGCTCACAGAAAAAGGTGTACATTGTATTTCTCTGCTTTGGTAGCAGGTGCAGGCTCTTTACTGAAGGGAGAGTTGCCTAAAAGGAAAAGAAGAGATATTTTGTGTGGATTTTATTCTGGTTCTTCTGACTGCTACACTATATATTATAATTAAGACCTGGAGGAATGGGGGACACTGGCACCTTTGACTTTTATCTTGCTGTTTCCTATTTCTGAAATCTTAGATGCATCCTTAGTTTAAAAATATTTTTGGGGTGTGACTATTTTTGGTCTCAGCTGATTATCTCAAGCTAAATATACACTGTATTGTTGTGGACTTGACAGTGTTCTAGGGGCACCTTTGGACCCCAACTTGCAACCAACATTGACTAACTTGGCTATAGCAGTGAGAGGACAATGCCTGGATTATCCTATAATAAGCGACTCTGTAACTTGCCTGTTGGAAGCTGCAAGTGAATCAGGGACTGGACGCTGTCGGTTAGCTACTGGCTGCATTCCACCAGTTTGTCTGAAGACTGTAAACATCTTGACAACCTTCACTAGCTGGTAGGATACACGCACAACGAAAGAGACAACAGGATCACCCTTCACACTCTGGGTGAGATGCCATTGCTATTGCTTGCCTTGCTTCTATATCAATTTGTAATGTGCTTTAGAGTGCCTGAGTATTGATGTTATTATTTGCACAGTGACCTGGCTGGTGTGTATTATTAATAATGTTGAGTTAGTAGTCTGATTTTGTGTTTTTATCCAAAGAAGTTGTACATTCATTATCAACCTGTCATTTTTTTACTTCAGACGTTCGCTTAGTTTACTCTTAAATTATCTCCTTAAATTATTACTCTGGTGCTATGATGCTGAATTATTGTCTTTTTTTATTTGTGTGCAGTTTTTTGGTGATTTGAAACAGCTCGTATCAATGGGGGTGTCCCCTATAGCCTGTGACGCATGAATTTTGATGTGCATAGGCTACTATATTCAGCAGAGGATTTGTGAATATTATGTTTTATACATGCTCCTCTGTGAATTTGCATTCAGTTCGTAAGCATCTCCAACTAGGCTTACTCAGTCCAGATCTCTCCCTGCCTTAGGCTTAGGGTATGATAATGGAGCAGAGGAGAGAGAGAGATTCAGGAGATTGCTGCAAAATCATTGAAAGTGCCTTCAAAACGTGAGATGCCCAGTGCTTTAACTTTCTGGTCAAGTGAGAATTCTTCAACCAGTCATTTTAAATATAGCACCTCAAGAACAAAGCTTGAGAGATTTAACAAAACCACCCCACAGCTTTGTTGTTCACTGCATGGGTTTGCCTCCTCGCTGTGTGAACCTTGGATAACTGCCTGGGCATGGTGGAAGGAAAGGAAGAGGCAGTGTGTAGGTCAGTGCTTCCCTCTTGATATGGCCATGTGTCTCAAAGTATTTGTGCTCGTCAAAGGCCACAGGCAGCACTACCACTGTAGGAGGAAAGAACTGGACACTAGTGTGTGTGTGTGTACTACCACTGTAGGAGGAAAGAACTGGACACTAGTGTGAGCAATCAGTCTATTGTTTTACATATGTTCATGAATCCTCTTTGCACATGATTTTGGCAGACTAGAATCATGCTGACATTTCAATCGGAGGGGGTATTTCATGCAATTTTTCACCAAATATAAAGCAGCTTTCTTTTTTATCTAATCCGTGGAGGAAAATGTGTAAGCTGCTTCAGTGTATTTTTTAAGCTGTTGGTTCTGGGCGACTAAGCTGTTGGTTCTGTGCAATTCGTATTTGAATAGCGGATTCCTGGTTTTGATTGTTATAAGTATTTATAAACAATGATGAAATAAGTCTCTCTCTCCAATTACTTTTATTTGGTATTTTATTCACTAAGGGTGGGATATGGGCATTGTTGAGAACATAAATATACAATGTTATCAAAATGAACACATTTACGAGAAAAATATTCCCTGTTTCTTTACAACAAAGTGTCTCTGAGGGAGGTTGTCTGTCTTGTCCTCTATTTCCTGCCTGCTTTTATTGAACATCAAATGTACATGAATATCAGGGGCTTGCTACAGTGAGTAGTTACAACTAGTCTGCTTTTTAAAATTCCCTGTGGAGAGAGAGACTTTTAGATGCTCGACACCCTCCTCTGCCAGCAGTTGGGAAGGGAGAAGCAGATTCTTGACAGTTTTACTGCTTTTTCTCACCTACAGAGGGAGCATAGTACCACACAACGTTTAGCTGATCTGCCTACAGCACTAAGCTATTCCTGAGCTCACTCTTTTTTTTAAATGCGGTCTGAAACATGTATGATGCTTGGCTGAACTCTCTTAGAGAAGGATAAAGAACATTTTTAGAACGGGACATGTGCAATGTTTATAAGTAAATGCATTGATCTCAATTATTGAACATTATCACAGCAGAGATTCATTTGACTTGACATCCAAACCAAATTCATTGATTTTCAATGTTACTGTCAGCGGAGATTTAATCCCTCTGAGCCGCACAGGTTATGCTGCAGAAATGCACCATTTGTACTATCTTGACCCAGTTTAATGTTATTTTTTATTTGCAGCATTCTTTGGTGCACCATGAAGCCAGTTATCTAACTACAGTAGGCTATGTGAGTAGATGGGATACCACATGACGTGTGTGTGTGTGTGTGTGTGTGTGTGTGTGTGTGTGTGTGTGTGTGTGTGTGTGTGTGTGTGTGTGTGTGTGTGTGTGTGTGTTGTGTGTGTGTGTGTGTGTGTGTGTGTGTGTGTGTGTGTGTGTGTGTGTGTGTGTGTGTGTGTGTGTGTGTGTGTGTGTGGTAAAAATGTAGTGCTCCTAAATGAATAAAACATTGATCAGTAGCCAAGGCAAACTCAATACAGTATATGCCTAGGCCTAGCAGTAGTACAGCTGGATTTTCATTTGGAGATCTTATTTCCCAGATCGAAGCTGCTGATTCAAAGTGGACTGGAATGGAACCAGTCTCTCGATGTGTCCGAAATGGCACCCTATTCCCTTTAGGGTCAAAAGTAGTGCATTATAACAGGAATAGGGTGCCATTTCTCTCTGTAGTAGAGCCATATCAGTACAGCAAAATCGCTTGCCAAGAACATCTGTGCGGACATGATAATAGTCTTCCCCACCTTTTAGCAATCATTTGTGCCCAGGGAAGTTTGGGTCATTGATTACATTTCCATAATTGAGATTGAAGGATGGAGAGCTGTAGAAAATGAGATTGACAGAAGAGAGGGGAAACTTGGGCTGATCTCAACGAGTAGGGCCATTGTACACCAACTCTGTTCCACAAAGAGTGAAAAATATACTATCTTATACCCCAATATATGGCATAGTTAGGAGAGAGTGTCAATCGTTCTAATTTATTCATTGATGAGGAATTTTCCATCTTAATTTTTCCCCCTTATTATTGCTTATGCAGCCTGCTAAGTTAAAAATCATCATTTTTTGACTGGTTTGCATGTTTAATTAAATGTTAAATTCACAAGTTGAATTACCAAGCCTTCCCCTCATAACCTCTCTCTCCATTTCTTGACTTTCACAGAGAGAGCCCCCTTTTAACTTACTCATGCATGCAGTGTAGAAAGCATGCATGTCAATACGAGTTCAGAGCTGACTGAGGACTTTGGAGTCTAATATATATGCATTTTTTCACCCGTAGATAAAATGGTTTGCTGTGAAAGTATAAAAGTGTGTTTTAATCATTTGAAAGTGAAAATGGCTGACAGGCTTTTGATGTCGATCAATCAATCTTGGTTAATTATTAAAGCACTCAAGACAAAAACAATGCCAGGCTGATACAGAAAAATTAATTGAAATTCATTTTTCAAGGACTGGAATATGCAATGGATGTCGTAGCACTGCATATTCTATCTCAGGGGTCTCCAACAGGTCTCCAACAGCTCCAGTAGCTTGCAGCCCACATTTGAGTAGCTCGCCAAATAGTTCTGAAAGGACATGTAATTATTCATATATTCCACCGCAACCTGCCATAAACAAATCTAAAAGTATCAGAAACGACTAGCTACTATCTAATTAACGGAACATTGACATTACCCCACCCTGGTTAGCCACTATTGGCTTAAAAAGCTAAACCTAACACAATATCTGCCAATTAATTTCCAATATATATTGGCCCTGTCTGTGTGTGTGGTGTGCATGTTTGTCTATCACTCTGTGTGTAGCCAGTTGTGATAACCGCATGTGGGTTGACAGAAATACTTTCCCCAAAACCTTCTCAATTAAATCTTAACTGCAAAGTAGGCTTACCTGGCAGAACTATATCATGAGTAAGTATATAATTTCTATCTATTATTTGGTATTTGCTAACTTTTCTATGAAATGAGCAGCATCAGACAGACATATTCCTCACTAGCTAGATTATCGATTAAAGGGCCAGATGCAGAATTAAAGGGGAATTACATTCAAGTCTAAATGTATTTGTTTTCTTCGAGACCTACAAAAATTGCCTTCTGATTTAAGCATTGACATGGACTCTCAGAACATCCAATTTTATTTTTTCTCTATGAACAATTGCAATTTTGAGAGTGAAAAACAATAAAGCTAAAACCAGGAAAAATACAACTGAGAACATTATTTAGGAAAATATAAAACAGAATTTGGGGGGGAATATCACATATTTTATAGAGTTGTTTATTAACAACTACCAGGTATATTGCCAGAAAACAGTGCACTGCTTTCTCCTGCACACTAAGAACCTGGGCAAGACTTGCAGGGGAGAAGAGAAGAATGTGCCTATTTGAAAGCTAGAAAACAATGTAGCTCACAACATGTTTATTTTCTTAAAAGTAGCTCTCATGCAAGAAAAGGTTGGAGAGGTTCCAGTCCTTGAAAATGAATAAAATAATTTTTACAAATGAGTGAAACAAAGGACAGTTTTTTGGGGTGAGAAATTGGAAACTGAAATGAATCAGCACTCTATAACACAGGCTACTTATAAAGGATGCTTTTGCAATTGGGCCAAAAACTTGGATTTGTCTGTGTGTGTTGGAACATACAGTACACTCAATGGTTGACTGTTTAATAGCTGAGGCTCATCAATAAAGCCTCTGTTTGCATCCCAAATGGCATCCTATTCCCTAGATTGTGCGCTACTTTTGACCAAAGCCCTGTAGACCCTGGTGAAAAGTATTGCACTATATAGGGAATAAGGTGCCATTTGAGATGCAGCCACTGAGTCATGACTGCAGGCTGTTAATTTGAGACTGGAAATAATCCTGCAGCAACAGGAAATGTGGATTGTAATTCATGGACATTTTTGTAGGGGTTTATTTAAAAAAATGAATAAGTGAAAATCAAGTCTGACATTTTTACACATTTCAGAAGACTTTAATTCAAATATATTACAAGTTTTATATGTCCTGCATTGCAGACAAATTATCCTGCAACACATGGTGATCAGATTAAGATCCTACATCAGGATGTTTCAGGGTCACTGAAGAGACTAGCTAAGCATCCTTAGCTCCATGACAAGAAAAACACAATTGAGGTGACTGTACTGTATAAAGGCTAACCCTGAGCAAGGCCTTAAAGTCAAGTTACAGTATGGTTCAAATAGGAAATTCATATTTATATCATTTTATACTGGGTGCACTCATTAGACGTGCTTCAGCAGTCAACAATCTGATTTAAAAGATGGGAAATTCCAACTCAAGAGGAGTTCTCATTCATGTGGAAAAGGGTAGTAGCAGTAATAGCTAAATTAGATACAAGTTCATGGCCTTTTTTATCACACTGTATCCAGATTATGTAATAAAGCAGTACATTCTGGGAGATGATGTGGAAGCCCTTTGATCGTATGAGGGTGGTAGTACCCCCATCCTTTAACGCAGGGCAAGATAACTAGATTCAACCGCAGGCCAAATCTTCTTAGGAACGGTTGGTCGGGGTGCCGGACAATAAAGTCATTTGTACTCTTTCTAAATTGACCACAAGAAATTGTATTTGAAAATAACAATAATTTCATACCTTGATTCAATTGAAATACGATCACTTATGTCTCTTTTTGTTACCAGTAGGAATATTTAAAAATATATATTTTTGTGCTAAATTCCTGGTAATTTGACAGTATTTATTGACCCAAAACTAAAATCCCCCAAATATATCTCTATTTTTTTCTCTAAAAACTGTTGGGGAACAAACAAATATCACTTATTTTGGCCCACAGGCCGCCTGCAGACGACCATTGCTTTAATGAGTCAAACCTCTTGTTCTGCAAGGTGTTCTTCTCTTCTTATTATGAATTATAAAAATAAAAAGTTCTCAATGTTCTTGCAACCAGCATATAAAGGTTTATATCATTTTTACAGTATAATGTATGCCCCAAGATCATTTTTTATGTCAACAAATACAGTGGCTGTGGTATGTTGTGTAGATCCTTAGGCCATATAGTTTGAATCCAAGCACAGTGGCAGTGGATCCTAGTTTTATTGGGTTCTACTAAAGCCTATAAAATATCTGCTGTTGGACGAAAGACAAGATTTGTGTAATATAAACAGGCTACACTACTGATAAAGATGGCACGTTTAGTGTCTTGAAAAAAAAACTGTTTAAATACCACCAATAACTTTTTTGTCAGCCTTTAATGTTTAATGGTGAGGTTCAAGATGGCATCAATCATCAAAACGTGGAAATTCCAGATTATCCTGGTCAAGGGTCCGTGGCGAAAAATTATTTATTGGACTAGAAGTCAAGGATCAGAAGAGACCAGGCAGCAACCAGGGATGTGTCCCAAACGGCACTCTGTTCCCTACACAGTGCCCTACTTTTCACCACAACCCTGTGGGCCCTTGTCAAAAGTAGTGCATTATATAGAGAATATGGTGTCATTTGGGACACAGGCTTAGTTGATTCATGCTGCAGCTGGGCACAGGTGGAGGTTCCACCAATCAGCCCCAACAGCAGGCTTCTTTCACTGCATTTTAATTGAGTACTAAGAGGATGCCAGCCATCAGAGACCACAAGCTGTAAGCCATTACAGTTGGCGGCAGGGTCTGATGGCCCACAGATTGACTTGATTTTGATTGTCCAAGCGAGTGAGGAAGATCTGTCCCAAGCGGAATTTACTGCATTTTATGATTTCCAGTAGATGATAATAACGAATAACTGTAATTCTGAGTAAATGCTTGAAAGTATGTGGACCAGAATGCTAGGTCCAAAAATGTATCTTCATTATTTGACCTAGCCAGAATGTGGACATTTTGTTCTTCTGTAAGTGCAGTCCTTTTCCCCATCGCAATTTGAAGCAGGGGACTGGCTATTGTCATCCATTACCACATACAATATGACTGAGTGAGAGTACGGAGAACTGTGCTGCTCTGCTCTAGGTATTAGGAATTGGAACAGTACTGCATCAGCCCCATATCAAGCTTCCATGCTCCTCTCCCACCACCCTTGTTCTCAACCAATGATGTATGTAAACTATGGATTGCTGATGCTATGTATTGGCCAATGAGAGGCTTTGAAGCCACCGGTCAGCCATATTGGCACTGCCCAGTAGGAGCATTCTCAATAGGAATGAATGGAATTGTACAGTATTTTAATTAAATGTTTCAAGGACAAAATTACATGTATTTAAAGGGAAATGTAAAAATAATGTAAACTTCATAATCATCATCTCTAGTACCACCCCACACACGTAATAAAGAGGAAGATAAGTGTTTCCAATGAAATCGTCAACCAATTAACAGGCAATGCCTACTCACAATTGATAAAAATCACACTCTGCACACCGATGATGTTCCTCTTTTTTACTACAAAACATAAAAACGCAGCAATTTCACATATGCTGATGTTGGGGTGATGCTGGAGATAATGAATATTAAGTTGTAAAATGTTGACTTTTCCTTTTCAGTATTTTGTTGTAGTGGGAACAGTAACATTATTAGTCATATCTAAAAATTATACTTGGCCTCGGTGTACGCTCATTCCTTCGACGATAAACGCGAATCTGACCATCACCCCTGGTGAGACAAAACCGTGACTCGTCAGTGAAGATAACTTTTTGCCTGTCCTGTGTGGTCCAACGACAGTGGGTTTGTGCCCATAGGCGACGGTGTTGCCAGTGATGTCTGGTGAGGACCTGCCTTACAACAGGCCTACAAGCCCTCAGTCCAGCCTCTCTCAGCCTATTGCAGATAGTCTGAGCACTGATGGAGGGATTGTGCGTTCCAGGTGTAACTCGGGCAGTTGTTGTTGCCATCCTGTACCTGTCCCGCAGGTGTGATGTTCGGATGTACCGATCCTGTGCAGGTGTTGTTACACGTGGTCTGCCACTGCGAGGACGATCAGCTGTCCATCCTGTCTCCCTGTAGCACCGTCTTAGGCGTCTCACAGTACAGACATTGCAATTTATTGCCCTGGCCACATCTACAGTCCTCATGCCTTCTTCTTGTTCACGCAGATGAGCAGGGACCCTGGGTATCTTTTTTTTGTGTTTTTCAGAGTCAGAAGGCTTCTTTAGTGTCCGAAGTTTCATAACTGTGACCTTAATTACGTACCGTCTGTAAACTGTTAGTGTTTTAACGACCGTTCCACAGGTGCATGTTCATGAATTGTTTTTGGTTCATTGAACGAGCATGAGAAACAGTGGTTAAACTCTTGACAATGAAGTTCTGCGAAGTTATTTGGATTTTTACGAATTATCTTTGAAAGACAGGGTCCTGAAAAAGGGATGTTTCCTTTTTGCTGAGTTTATGTTCCCTGATAGAGTAGTTCCCTAGTAGAATAGTTGCCCTTGTTGGTCAACCAGTAGCACTTGGTAGATTTGGAAATCTCTCATCGCGATTATTATTAAGCCAAGTCTTTCCTTTTTAAGCTCATGCAGTAGTTGGTGTGAAAACAATGCAGTGTGGATAGTTGTCACTATCTCCCTGATGCATTGGTACCAAGGGAACGTTTGAATATTGTACACATGCTGTAATTAGATTAGTATTCGCATGCTCTTCGAAAATGGTAGGGTTGTAATCAGATGCCTAGT
Organism: Oncorhynchus kisutch; assembly: GCF_002021735.2. Lineage (NCBI taxonomy): Eukaryota > Metazoa > Chordata > Actinopteri > Salmoniformes > Salmonidae > Oncorhynchus > Oncorhynchus kisutch. The sequence continues at coordinate 23,750,021 of NC_034200.2, forward strand.
TGTGTACTGTATAGATAGACTTCTTGTGGCACTGTACTGCTGATGACACAGTATTTACCGAATTATAATGAGTAAGACAACACATTATACACAAGTAGATGTATTTATTATTTCATACCTGTTTTTCCAAACCAAGATACCTCTTTGACTGGGCACTTGTTTTTATGGCACCTGTCTCAAATAATTCATATTTACTGCCTCTTCTATAGAGGCCTATGTAGTACATGGAGCTGTTTTTACAGAGAAGTGGACCACTGTGTGTTTGGATGGGTAATTAATTAATGCTGACTGTACTTTCATGTATGGTGCGGCCACACTTCCCACAACAGGCTGGCTGTATATTACTGTTTATTTTATTATTCCTATTGCTTCCCTTTCTGACTTCATGACATAAGATAGGCCTATGTATCAATAACTGAAATGCGTGGATTGATTTATGCATTTTTTTCATGGTTGTGACTTTCCATTCACAATTGCTCTTGGATGCCAGAGTGGTTACCAAATATTGAAGATTACTTCCTGTAGATAGCTTTTTTCAGTACATTTTGGCAACTTGCGCATAAACAATAGCTGAAATGGCATTGTACAGTCATCAATTCATTTCATTTAGGGATAAGACAAACATAAAAATACATCCCGCAGTGGGGGGGTCCTCTATTGCAAATTTGACATTTAGTGTTAAACCTCTAGTATGTGATGTGAGGAAGATCTTTGGAGGATATACCCTTGGACTTTGTTTTCATGAATTATACATTGTGCAGAGAGAGACAAGTAGAAATGTTCTTGCTATTCCTTTCACTTCTTGATACTGACTGCTTTTGCCAGTCCTTCATTATCTTTTCTCCTGTAGCCCACAATACTTAGACCTGGCTGCACTTTTGGATTAGAGAGATTGTCATCGCTGTCACTTGCTTATCTATTTCTTCCCTCTTGAAATAAAGCTTAGCCAGACGTGTGATGCCCTCAAGATTACCAGTAGGCAGGTATGGAAATCCTTGACCGATGAGATGTCCTTTGTCTGAGCTTCACCTGTGTTGCTCCTTAGCCTATCCAGAAAATGTTGTCGGTATCTTAAGCCTTTAGAAGGCGTTCGCCAACAGATCCTGAAGCATATTCAAACTGTCATCTCTCTTATTTAATTAAAACCTCAACATTGTGTACACTCACTTTCGCGTGACAGACATCCATTTACTCACAGAATACTTGAAAGCCATTGCCCTCCTTCTGCCCACTCTAACTTCCTGCCTTACCTGTCAGTCATGAGAATTCATGCCTCTGGTTCCCTCTTCGTCGTTCTAATGTCCCTAAAAGTCCACATAGGACTTATTCTGCCTTTTTGCATGCCAATGATATCAAGTGACACATGGGGAGAAAAATAGAACTCTGAGAGATGGAGCAGTGTGGTGACAGAGCGATTTGATGTCTAAATATAGGATCCCTGCCTTTGCACATATTTCATTCAGACACCCCACAAAAGGGAAGTGGTCTATGTGGAAATTGACTCATCCTGTTGGAGTCTGCAGTTTTTTTCATCTCAGGGGTTCAAAAGACTGTGCGTCTGTTTTTCCCGTCTTCACTTTTCCCTCTGTGCAGTGGTTTGCTAAATGACTCATGTTTCCTCTCGCAATACCTACAGGCATACATCAGCCACAGCAGGATTAAGCTGAATGTGAGCACGATTTAAGGGCTTTAGCAACTGTCTCCCCATACATCTTAATAGAATTCACATGGCCTTCTGTTTGGGCTAAATACGGTCCTGTCTTGGTATTTCTCCTGACGTTTATACGAAGTGAAGGTGTTTAAGTTGACAACTGGCTTACTTGCTTATGGGCAGGGCAGAGATGAGTCAATTAAATAGTTGGTTTGGCTCAGTAATATTTCTACCATCTTTTATTCTGTCTCTCTGAAAAAAAAAAAAATATCAAACTGAACCAATAGAGTACAGTATATTCATTTTGTAAGCACTAATATCCAATGAGTTGTACAACAAGCCCTCATAAAGCCTCATAGTCACAGACAATGTAGAACATCTCTGGAAATGCAAGCTATTTGCAATCTGAATGATGAAATATAATTTTGAGCTAGGCAGAAGAATAAAAGCAGTGTAGCGTAAAACGCATAAAAAAATAATAATGCCCCCATGATTGAATGTGGAGATGAACCACCATGTTGTTTTAAACACTGTCAGTTCGCCGAATACTAAAAGGTCAAACCATTGTGTGAAATGAGTCCAGATAGAAAGGTCATTGAGATACTTTGTTTCTTAATAGATTAGGCTGGAACCATAATGGCTTCTTGTTTCTCTTATTATCGAAGATAATAATACGGACTGCCAGCCCTTTTGTTCTTGCTCCAGTGGACACACTGTAATCACTCTTTGTGAATTTGGAGAGAGGATGGTATACCCTTACAAAAAAACACGTAAAAAAAAAATGTTTTAGTCACGTGTGATGTTTCACATTTGAACAAATCATGTGAAAAAGGTCACATGGGATAACAGACATGTAAGTCAGACACATGGGAAGTTTGACAGATTTTTCACGTTCATTTTTCACATGATTCATGTGGTTTATCAACATTTTATGTGATATTCTACATTTCACATGTGCTTTTGTCAGTGGTGGGATTAGAACCCAGGTTTCCCTGCAGAGAAGCCAAGGTCTTGACCATTTGACCAAGAGGGCAAACACTAGTTTTGAAGTCGCAGGTGGGATACCTCATCACATGATCATGAGCAACCATAACCGATTCATGTCCGCTACACCTTCCCATGTGGATTTTCACATTTCAATGTGAAGTAGGGCTGTCAAACAATTAAAACATTTATTGAGTTTTTATCGCAGGATTTGCTGTGATTGATCACAAATAATCGCAAATTCATAATTTGTTCAAATTGAGCTGTTAATTACGATTTTTTTTAAATAAAAAGCTTAACAAGAATATTTCCGTTTTGATTTTGTCAGTTAGCAAAATTTACAAACAATTTATTTATCCTCAAACTCAACTTGTTTTCACATCACATTGTTGTTTTTAGCTGTATAGATTATGTATTACGTTTTCAGTTTATTTGGAACGCTTTCAGAAAATGCAATAATCAAAAATTGTGCACTAAAATTACAAAGTCAACTTCAGTCAACTGGCAACACTAATTTGAACATGTTAAAGAGGATAAATAAGGCGACAAGGAGCACTAGCTTCACTGGGCTTCTTTCAACGGTCACTGTCAAATGTATGAAGAAGAGAGGTGTGTGCCTGCAGCAGTAACACTCCGAATGGATGGCTCAGAAATAACAAATCATCATTTTAACACACTTAAATGATTATACACAGGTAAACTGCTACCTTTTTACAGAATGGCATTAAAGAATTTGCAACCTCATATGTGAAAACATTGCTTCGACAACATCTTAACCAAACCTTTTCACATGTGAGGGGAATAACACTTTCACCACCACAAGCGAAATTGTAATTACACATGTGAAAGTTAGATTTTCAAATGTGAATGTTTCTTATACAGTACCAGTCAAAGGTTTGGACACACCAACTCATTCAAGGGGTTTTCTTTATTTGGACTGTTTTCTACATTGTAGAATAATAGTGAAGACATCACAACTATGAAATAACACATATGGAATTACATAGTAACCAAACAAGTGTTAAACAAATCTAAATATATTTTATATTTGAGATTCTTCGAAGTAGCCAACATTTGCCTTGATGACAGCTTTGCACACTCTTGGCATTCTCTCAACCTTCATGAGGTAGTCACCTGGAATGCATGTCAGTTAACAGGTGTGCCTTGTTAAAAGTTCATTTGTGGAAATTCTTTCCTTCTTAATGTGTATGAGCCAATCAGTTGTGTTGTGACAAGGTAGGGTTGGTATATAGAAGATAGCCCTATGCAAAGGATAAGTTCATTAGAGAAAACTGCACCTGAGATTGCAGCCCAAATAAATGCTTCACAGAGTTCAATTAACAGACACATCTCAACATCAACTGTTCAGAGGAGACTGTGTGAATCAGGCCTTCATCGTCGACTTGCTGCGAAGAATCCACTACTAAAGGACACCAACAAGAAGAGACTTGCATGGGCCAAGAAACGAGCAATGGACATTAGACCGGTGGAAATCTGTCCTTTGGTCTGATGAGTCCAAATTTGAGATTTTTGGTCCCAACCGCTGTCTTTGTGAGAAGAGGTGAACGAATTATCTCCACATTTGTGGTTCCCACCGTGAAGCATGGAGGAGGAGGTGTGATGTAAGTATGTGCTTTGCTGGTGACACTGTCAGTGATTTATTTAGAATTCAAGGCACACTTAACCAGCATGACTATACAGCATTCTGCAGCGATACGCCATCCCATCTGGTTTGCACTTAGTGGACTATCATTTGTTTTTCAACAGGAAAATGACACAAAACACACCTCCAGGCTGTGTAAGGACTATTTGACCAAGAAGGAGAGTGAAGGAGTGCTGCATCAGATGACCTGGCCTCCACAATCACCCGATCTTAACCCAATTGAGATGATTTGGGAGGAGTTGGACTGCAGTGAAGGGAAATCAGCCAACAAGTGCTCAGCATATGTGGGAACTCGTTCAAGACTTTTGGAAAAGCATTTCAGGTGAAGCTGGTTGAGAGAATGCCAAGAGTGTAAATCTGTCATCAAGTTTTGATGTCTTCACTATTATTTTACAATGGTGAAAATAGTATAAATATAGAAAAACCCTTGAAATGACTAGGTGTGTCAAAACTATTGACTGGCACTGTATATGAACTGCAAATTAGATTTTCAAATGTGAATAATTTTTGGGGAGGTGACAGTGTTTTCAATGTTTTTTCTATGTGGATCTAGATTTCTAAGGCACTTGCTCGCAGTTCCTATCACTTCCACTGGAAGTCACCAGTCTTTAGAAATTGGTTGATGTTTTTCCTTTGAGAAATTAAGAAGTAGGGCTGTTCAGAACGAGGGTCGAGTCTAGTGTACTGTTGTGATTGAAAGCTCGCTTCACTTAGTTTTTATCCTCTGTTAAGACTGTCTTGATCAGGTCAGGTTACAGGAGACCACAACCCTACAGATTATCTCTCAACCCCAACAGAGGAGGAGAGATCTAGGGGTCTGAAGATGTGGGGGTTTTATGACCCCTCACGCCCCTGGTAAATCTTAGGCCACAGACAAATTCCCTTTGTGCTGTTACTATGGAGAACCAGCCTCAGAACATTAAACATGACACAAAGGGACATTGGAACAATGATTTCCATCAGCCACAATGGTGGTCATAACGATAGATGGAATATGGAAATGTATGTCATTTTTGTTTTGTTAATAAAAGTTAATAGATGACGTTATTAAGAAAACAATGTAACGTCAACAGTTTACCTAGTATATGTTTGATGTTTATACATTGTACGTTGTTTGGAAAATGTCCAAATCAAAGACAATGTTTTGGTAAAGATGAAATGTGAAGTTAGTTGTCTAAAATTGGATTTGAGTAAAGAGATTTGAGTAGACCTTGCCTCTTAACTAGGTACGCCCAGAGAATTGACCTAAAGGTGGTTATGCCCACTTCTGACACGAGGGTATAAAACCTGTGAGTAAAGAATTTACAGATGAGACTAAGTGACCCAAGCTGCAGCCGAGGTCTAAAAAGTCAACGAACCCAAAACGCACCACAAGTTTTTAAGACAAAGAAATATTTTTCTACCCAAGCTACGGATGAGTAGCTGTGTCTAAGCGGGTGAATTCAAGTCGAACCACCTAGCCTCCACCTCCCATCGAATTGTGGTATCTACACTGTTTCATTCATACGCTGTGAGCTCTGAGCTACAGAGCTGTCTGTCCTCAGAAGAGCCCTTCCAGAACAAGGGCGAGGGAACAGACTCCTAAGCCAAAAGGACACTGACATTGTGAGGACGACCAGAAGAGGTGCGCTGGAGAAGTGCGTCATTGAGCAGCCTGAACGGTCCACGCGGAGAATCCACAGAGACCTTCCCCACGTATTATCATTATACTCTGACCCATAAGAGTGGCAGTTTGGGGCAAGGCTAGGGTTAGAATAAGCATAGCTGACAAATTCACCCAAATGTATATTTATCTTGTGTACTTTCTCTTTTTCTCTCTTTTTTAAATCCCCATCTTGGGTAACACGCGACATAGTGTGTTGGCCCGTTATACTAAGTTATAATCAAATAGCCTAGAATGTGTTTTTGTGTATGTGTATCTTTTATCATCATTTTAGCTTTCTAGTCAATAACTAATCAACTAAGATTGGTGTGGTACGAACTCATTGGTGAGACCCGGGTCCGTGCAGACTCCCGGATTATGCAACGTTCAGAACGAGATTGTAGAGGTAACTGGTTAATTAGCGGCTGTTGTAAAATCGACATTCTGATATTCTTTGAGTTCATTTAGGAAATAGAAACTCAATAAAAACGTATTTTCTCATGGTGCCCCAGGTTAATGAGTTAATAATTGCTTGATTCAGCTAATCACGCAATTAGAAACTTTTAATAATTTGATGAACAGTCATCACATTAACTAATACAACATCACGACACTGCTATTGAACGCAGTTTATCCTGTCTTAAATTGTATCGATTATTTATGTTAAAAAATACCTGAAGTTGTATTAGGAAAGTTGTTTGAATTGTTTGGATCAAGATTATAGGTAATTTATTAGATATTTTGGAGTCATGTTGCGCGAGTTGGAACTGGTGTTTTTTTTTATCGAACGCGCCAAGTAAATGGACATTTTGTAGATATAATGACGGAATTAATCGAACAAAAGGACCATTTAGGATGTTTATGGAACATATTGGAGTACCAACAGAGGAAGATCTTCAAAGGTAAGGCATGAATTATATAGTTATTTCTGACTTTTGTGTCGCGCCTGATGGGTTGAATTATGATTGTCATGTGTTTGTTTGATGGGGTGCTGTCCTCAGATAATAGCATGGTTTGCTTTCGCCGTCAAGCCTTTTCAAAATCTGACACAGTGGCTAGATTAACAAGAAGTTAATCTTTAATTTGGTGTATTGCACTTGTGAATGTATGAAAATTAAATATTTCTAATCATTTTTTTACATTTCGCGCTCTGCCATTTCACCGGATGATGTCGAAGCCGTAATTAACATGTGAACTCTAAATGTGATACATGAGAAAATATGGTTTCACATGTGAAATTTAAGTTGAACATCTGAAAATGTGTGTTTTTTGATAACACTTTATTTGACACCTATGACGCTATCATAACCATGTCATAATAGTTTTGTATTTTTTTTATATAACCTTTATTTAACTAGGCAAGTAAGCTAAGAATAAATTCTTAGTTACAATGACGGCCTACCACAAGGCAAAAGGCCTCCTGCAGGGATGGGGGCTGGGATTTAAAAAACAAACAAATTAAATAAAAATATAGGACAGAACACATATCACAAGAAGACGTGTGTTTTGACACCTACATAAGAGCGTCAAAGCCCACAAATCCTACCACAAGACAAACCATTCCATTCTTCAAACAAACTTTGAATCCAACATATGGAAATGTATCACAGGACATTATTTGGGTGTTGTAAGGGTAGTAATGTAAGCCAGATAGAACTATCAGGTACAGTTGAAGTCGGAGGTTTACATACACCTTAGCCAAATACATTTAAACTCAGTTTTTCACAATTCCTGACAATTAATCCCAGTAAAAATTCCCTGTTTTAGGTCAGATAGGATCACCACTTTATTTTAAGAATGTGAAATGTCAGAAAAATAGAAAAGAGAATGATTTTTTTCAGCTTTCATTTTTTTCATCACATTCCCAGTGAGTAAGAAGTTTACATACACTCAATTAGTATTTGGTAGCATTGTCTTAAATGTTTAACTTGGGTCAAACGTTTCAGGTAGCCTTCAACAACCTTCCCACAATAAGTTTGGTGAATTTTGGCCCATTCCTCGAGACAAGGGTTGGTGTAACTGAGTCAGGTTTGTAGGCCTCCTTGCTCACACACGGATTTTCAGTTCTGCTTACAAATGTTCTATAGGACTGAGGTCAGGGCTTTGTGATGGCCACTCCAATACCTTGACTTTGTTGTCCTTTAAGCCATTTTGCCACAATTTTGGAAGTATGCTTGGGGTCATTGTCCATTTGCAAAACCCATTTGATACCAAGCTTTAACTATGTCTTGAGATGTTGCTTCAAAATATCCACATCAATTTCCTACCTCATGACGCCATCTATTTTTTTAAGTGCACCAGTCCCTCCTGCAGCAAAGCACCCCCACAACATGATGCTGCCACCCCCTGCTTCACGGTTGGGATGGTGTTCTTCGGCTTGTTGTCCTTAAGCCATTTTGCCACAACTTTGGAAGTATGCTTGGGGTCATTGTCCATTTGGAAGACCCGTTTGCGACCAAGCTTTAACTGAGGTCTTGAGATGCTGCTTCAATATATCCACATAATTTTCCATCAGCAAAGCACCCCCACAACATGATGCTGCTTCACGGTTGGGATGGTGTTCTTTGGCTTGCAAGCCTCCCCCTTTTTCCTCCAAAAATAACGATGGTCATTATGGCCAAACAGTTCTATTTTTGTTATATCAGACTAGAGGACATTTCTCTAAAAAGTATGATCTTTGTCCCCATGTGCAGTTGCAAAGCGTAGTCTGTCTTTTTTATGGCGGTTTTGGAGCAGTGGCTTCTTCCTTGCTGATAGCCTTTTAGGTTATGTCGATATAGGACTTGTTTTTACTGTGGATTTAGATACTTTTGTACCTGTCTATCTCTAGGAGACAGAACGTGTCTCATTCCTGAGTGGTATGACGGCAGTGTGGTCCCATGGTGTTTATACTTGCGTACTATTGTTTGTACAAATGAACATGATACCTTCAGGCATTTGAAAATTGCTCCTAAGGATGAACCAAACTTGTGGAGGTCTTGGCTGATTTCTTTTGATTTTCCCATGATGTCAAGCAAATAGGCACTGAGTTTGAAGGTAGGCCTTGAAATACATCCACAGGTACACCTCCAATTGACTCAAATGGTGTCAATTAGCCTATCAGAAGCTTCGAAAGCCATGATATCATTTTCTGGAATTTTCCAAGTTGTTTAAAGCCACAGTCAACTTAATGTATGTAAACTTCTGACCCACTGGAATTGTGAATTATAAGTGAAATAATCTATCTGTAAACAATTGTTGGAACAATTATTTTAAGAAAATTATTATTAGATGTCCTAACCGACTTGCCAAAACTATAGTTTGTTAACAAGAAATGTGTAGAGTGGTTGAAAAATGAGTTTTAATGACTCCATCCTAAGTGCATGTAAACTACTGTACATGACCATATGTCAGTCATAAGTCCCAAAGAGAGTGTTTTGTTCTGCCCCTGCATTCATCCCAGCCATTAGTGACAGAGCATTGGGCTAAGCACAAGTTTGACATCAATGTGTGTACTATTACAATAGTAAATGTTATATTACATAAATAGTATGTTATATAGCATTTCCTACAATTAGCTTTTTTTGTACCTTTCCCCAGATCTGTGCCTTGACACAATCCTTTATCGGGGCGCTAAGTACAATTCCTTCAACCTTATGGCTTGGTTCTTGTGAGCCTTTCCAAATCATGTCCAATCAATTGAATTTACCACAGGTGAACTCCAATCAAGTTGTAGAAACATCTCAAGGATTATCAATGGAAACAGGATAGGGTCTGAATACTAAATAAGGTATTTCAGTTTTTTTTTGTTATGAATTTGCAAAAATGTCTAAAAACAAATTTTTTGTCATTGTGTGTGTAGACTGATAAGGAACATGTTTTATTTCATCCTTTTTAGAATAAGGCTGTATTGTAACAACATTTGGTCCAGGGGTCTGAATGCTTTCCAAAGGCATTGTGTATATGGAGTGAATTCGACATACTGTTGTTGCCTCAACAATGCATGGGCGTATTTGGTTGTTTTGCACAACACCATCTTTAGCTAAACAAACATTATCTGGAATAGATGGTAGCTAACTGTTAGCTAGCTAGCTACATGAACAGTTGAACAGTTTACTAAAACATGATTGTAATGTATTTGAAAACGTGTGAAAGCTTTTTCTATTGCCATAATATTATAGGGTGTCTACCCAGTCTGGACAGAGTGGGTGAAAACATTCTTTGGTGATTCAATTTAAATTCTTATGTTATGTCATTCTTATGTCATGTTCTGAATCATTCAGTGGGGTCTTTCTCTATTTCGTGACCTAATACATACGATAATAAGCACCGAGCTCTGATGACATGAAAATCATGCACTGAAATATGAAAATACGACATGTCATATATCAAAATCAATATCCATTTATGTCCTACAGATTTGAGACGATGAGTTCAACAGGAAAGTGAGCCTGTCAGGTAACCATCCACAGAATCCAGCATACTCATTTTAGAAGACTAACTGATCATTAGAAAACCCTTTTGCAATTATGTTAGCACAGCTAAAAACTCTTGTACTGATTAAAGAAGCAATAAAACTGGCCTTCTTTAGACTAGTTGAATATCTGGAGCATCAGCATTTGTGGGTTTAATTACAGGCTCAAAAATGTCCATAAACAAAGAACTTTCTTCTGAAACTTGTCAGTCTATTCTTGTTCTGAGAAATGAAGCCTACGCCATGTGAGAAATTGCCAAGAAACTGAAGATCTCATACAACGCTGTGTACTACTCCCTTCACATAACAGCGCAAACTGTCTCTAACCAGAATAGAAAGAGTAGTGGGAGGCCCCGGTGCACAACTGAGCAAGCGGACAAGTACATTAAAATTAAGACGCCTCACAAGTCCTCAACTGGCAGCTTCATTAAATAGTACCCGCAAAACACCAGTCTCAACATCAACCGTGAAGAGGCGACTCCAGGATGCTGGCCTTTCACAACAGTTTTCAGCTGTGCTAACATAATTGCAAAAGGGTTTTCTAATGATCAATTTGCCTTTTAAAATTATAAACTTAGATTAGCCAACACGACATGTCATTGGAACACAGGAGTGATGGTTGCTGATAATGGGCCTCTGTACGCCTATGTAGATATTCCATAAAAAATCTGCCGTTTCCAGCTACAGTAGTCATTTACAACATTAACAGTGTCTACACTGTATTTCTGATCAATTTTATGTTATTTTAATGGACAAAAAAAAGATTTTCTTTCAAAAACAAGGACAATTCTAAGTGACCCCAAACTTTTGAACGGCAGTGAAAATCTGTGGAAGGGTGTAAAACAATTTCTAGAGTGTTGAACATTTCAAAGAACACAGTTGTCTCCATCATTGTGAGTAATACGGAACTACCTAGACTCGGCTTAGAGCTGGCCATCTGACCAACCTGAGCAACCAAGCAAAATAGGACCTTTGTCAGGGAGGTGATCAAGAACACAATGACCACTAACAGAACTACAGAGTTTCTTGGCTGAGATTGCAATAAAGGCCCATGAAAGACAGAGCATAAGGCAAAAGATTTAACTATTTGGCCTGAATGCAAAGCGCTGTGTCTGGAGAAAACCAGGCACAGCTCATTACCCATCTAACACCATACATGCTGCTAAGCATGGCAGTGGCAGCATCATGCAATGGGGATGCTTTTCAGTGGCAGGGACTGGGAGACTGGTAAGGATTGCGGGAACAATGAATGGATTCAAATACAGGCAAATACTTGATGAGAAACTACAGTAGATTTACATTCCAACAGGACAGTGATGTGAAGAGTACAGCCAAAGCAACACTGGAATGGCTTCAGAACAAGAAAGTCATTGAGTGGCCCAGACAAAGCCCAGACTTGAATACCATTGGAACTCTGTGAAAAGACTTGAAGATTGCTGTTCACCGCAACTCCCCATCTAATTTAACAGAGCTTGAGAAAATCTGCAAGGAATAATGAGAGAAAATCCCCAATTCCAGATGTTTAAAACTGGTACAGACATACCCAAGACAACTCAAAGCTGTAATCACCGCCAAAGGTGCTTCCACAAAGTATTGACTCGGGTGTGAATACTTATGTAAATGCTATATTTCTGTATTTCATCTTCAATAAATTTGGGAAAATGTGTAAATGTTTTCTTTTCTTTAGCATTATGGGTTATTTTGTGTGAATATGGGTGATACAAAATATATTTAATCCATTTTGCATTCAGGCTGTAACACAACAAAATGTCAAATAAGTCGATATACTTTCTGAAGGCACTATATTTTTCGGAGAAAGTAAAGCACCTGCTGCATCCAGGGGGGAAGCGAAGACCTTGATGTAGAATGCAGAAACAAACTTTCAAAAAAGAAACTTCTCGGCAGGAACAAACACATGTTAATAAATATTACGATTTATAGTTAAATCCGTTGTTGTTGTTGTTATGAATTATTTACAGTCAAGTTTATTTTTCATCGTATTTTGAATAACTTGAAGAAAATGCACTTCATGACACTGTCATGAAGCATTATGCCCATCCTGTTTCACTTTACTTGGACTAAGAAAATACACTTTATGATAATGTCAAGAAGCATTATGACCATCACAATCATATAAGGCCTATCACGTACATGCCCTTATGTTAGACATCAGTCACAAAGAGGGTGTCCTGTCCTGCTCCTGAAATCTGCTCCTGCATTCATCCCAGTCATCAGCAACAGTGCATTGGGGTAGGTACATGTCTGACATCAGTGTGTTTTGCATTACAATGATAATTTAATATGGTACATTTCAGAAAATGTTATATAACATCAACATGCTGTTGACAAGTAGGCTACGGTGTAATGGAATGGCTTTTTTTATTTTTTTTTATTTTTATTTCACCTTTATTTAACCAGGTAGGCTAGTTGAGAACAAGTTCTCATTTGCAACTGCGACCTGGCCAAGATAAAGCATAGCAGTGTGAGCAGACAACAAAGAGTTACACATGGAGTAAACAATTAACAAGTCAATAACACAGTAGAAAACAAAGGGGGAGTCTATATACAATGTGTGCAAAAGGCATGAGGTAGGCAAATAATTACAATTTTGCAGATTAACACTGGAGTGATGAATGATCAGATGGTCATGTACAGGTAGAGATATTGGTGTGCAAAAGAGCAGAAAAGTAAATAAATAAAAACAGTATGGGGATGAGGTAGGTGAAAAGGGGTGGGCTATTTACCAATAGACTATGTACAGCTGCAGCGATCGGTTAGCTGCTCAGATAGCTGATGTTTGAAGTTGGTGAGGGAGATAAAAGTCTCCAACTTCAGCGATTTTTGCAATTCGTTCCAGTCACAGGCAGCAGAGTACTGGAACGAAAGGCGGCCAAATGAGGTGTTGGCTTTAGGGATGATCAGTGAGATACACCTGCTGGAGCGCGTGCTACGGATGGGTGTTGCCATCGTGACCAGTGAGCTGAGATAAGGCGGAGCTTTACCTAGCGTGGACTTGTAGATGACCTGGAGCCAGTGGGTCTGGCGACGAATATGTAGCGAGGGCCAGCCGACTAGAGCATACAAGTCGCAGTGGTGGGTGGTATAAGGTGCTTTAGTGACAAAACGGATGGCACTGTGATAGACTGCATCCAGTTTGCTGAGTAGAGTGTTGGAAGCCATTTTGTAGATGACATCGCCGAAGTCGAGGATCGGTAGGATAGTCAGTTTTACTAGGGTAAGCTTGGCGGCGTGAGTGAAGGAGGCTTTGTTGCGGAATAGAAAGCCGACTCTTGATTTGATTTTCGATTGGAGATGTTTGATATGAGTCTGGAAGGAGAGTTTGCAGTCTAGCCAGACACCTAGGTACTTATAGACGTCCACATATTCTAGGTCGGAACCATCCAGGGTGGTGATGCTAGTCGGGCATGCGGGTGCAGGCAGCGACCGGTTGAAAAGCATGCATTTGGTTTTACTAGCGTTTAAGAGCAGTTGGAGGCCACGGAAGGAGTGTTGTATGGCATTGAAGCTTGTTTGGAGGTTAGATAGCACAGTGTCCAAAGACGGGCCGAAAGTATATAGAATGGTGTCGTCTGCGTAGAGGTGGATCAGGGAGTCGCCCGCAGCAAGAGCAACATCATTGCATAGCTTGCCTTGTGTGATAGGTTTTCTGGGTTTTGACACTTATGTAGGTGACATAACCGGCCATAAAATAATGCAATATAAGTCACAGCAGGTCTAAATATACAGTATGTGCCATGACATATGAACATTTTGACAAGTTGTCAGCTGTTATGACATGGTTATGACCGTGTCATAACGTGTTATGATGCTAGGTGTCAAATAATGTGTTACTGTTTTTTTGTAAGGGTAAGACTGAGGTTAAGTATTTTAATGAATGGGAATTGCGATTTCTCTGTCTCAGCTGAGGGATGAGAAATGGTTCATTTCAGTTTAATGAAAGGAGATTGTAAAACAAAAGACCAACAAACAAGTTTGGGTCAGAGACATTTGTAATGTCTCCAATGACATAAGGATAGCATACCAATGTTTACCTTCCCACTGGGCACAGACGTCAGTTATAGTCTACTTTTGAGATACATTTTGTTGAGTTGTCAACAAAATTGAACTTACTGTGAAATTAACCAAAAATGTCACGCTGTCATTGGATTTAGATTAGAAGTTGAGTGAAAAAAATATGAAATTCCTTTACGTTGATGACTTTTTGCAAATCCAATCAGTTTTCCACAATGAGTCAATGTCATCACATTGAATTTTTCGTTTGAAATTACATGGAAACAACGTTGATTCAACCAGTTTTTGCACAGTGTGTTTCTTCTATAAGTTATCTAAATTCCCTACTTCCTCTCTGTCTGTTTGGGTGGCTGTCAGTGGTGTAAGAGGCAATCCCAGCAGAATCAGTGAAGGACATGCCGCTATTCGTAATCATCATCTGTGCAATAAATAAGATGCATGTTAAGTTGATGATTACCCTACAACTGCTATTGACTCTGAGTGACCTACATAGTAAGGGAAAAGGTGAAGCAAAGCCTCTTGACTAAATGTCTATACATATTTACCATACATATGCTAAACATACTGCTTTCGGAAAGTATTCAGATCCATTTACTTTTTCCCCCCAAAATTACATTACAGCCTTATTCTAAAATGTATTAAGTAAGTGTTTTTCCTCATCAATCTAAACACAATATCCCATAATGACAAATAAAAACTTTGTAAACTTTTTGCACATGTATTACAAAAAAGGAGCCCTTATTTACATAAGTATTCAGACCCTTTGCTGTGAGACTCAAAATGTATCTCAGGTGCATCCTGTTTCCATTGATCATCCTTGAGATGTTTCTACAACTTTTTGAAGTCCACCTGTGGTAAATTCAATTGATTGTGTCACGCTGGTATAAAGGACTTGGAGACAGGCGCAGGAATACACAATAGGGTTTTTAATACACCCAAAACAAACACGTATACAAAAGCACTGGGCTGTACCCAAACAAAAGAGCGAAGGTAAACCTTGTTGAACGACATGGGACGATACCCGTAATACACAAAATATAAAGCATGGAACATAGCAGCTGCACCAACGCATAGGTACTCACACGACCAACGGACATGAGAACAATAACCGACAAAGACAGAAGGAACAGAGGGCACATATATAACATACTAATCAGGGGAAATGGAAACCAGGTGTGTGTAATCAGATAAGACAGTCCAGGGTTGAGGATAATGAATCCCGTTCACTGAAGCCTAGAAAGCCGGTGACGTAGACCCCCGGAACTGGTGAACAGAATGAGCAGCAGTATCGGAAGGATCCGTGACAGATTGGACATGATTTGGAAAGGCACACACCTGTCTATATAAGGTCCCACTGTTGACAGTATATGTCAGAGCAAAAACTAAGCCATGAGGTTGAAGGAATAGTCCGTAGAGCACCGAGATAGGATTGTGAAGAGGATCCGATCTGGGGAAGGGTATCCAAAAATGTCTGCAGCATTGAAGGTCCCCAAGAACTCAGTGGCTCCGTCATTCTTAAATGGAAGAAGTTTGGAACCACCAAGACTCTTCCTAGAGCTGACAGCCTGGCCAAACTGAGCAATCGGGGGAGAAGGGCCTTGGTCAGGGAGGTGACCAAGAAACCAATGGTCACTCTGATAGAGTCCCTCTGTTGAGATGGGAGAACCTTCCAAAAGGACAACCATCTCTACAGCACTCCACCAATCAGTTCTTTATGGTAGAATGGTCAGATGGAAGTCAACCCTAAGTAAAAGGCACATGACAGCCCTCTTGGAGTTTGCCAAAAGGCACCTAAAGGACTCTCAGACCATGAGAAACTAGATTCTCTGGTCTGATGAAACCAAGTTTGAACTCTTTGGCCAATACCTTCCCAAAAGTGAGGCATGGTGGTGGTAGCATCATGCTCTGGGGATGTTCTTCAGCGGCAGGGACTGGGAGACTAGTAAAGATCGAGGGAAAGATGAATGGAGCAAAGTACAGATAGATCCTTGATGAAAATCTGCTCCAGAGCACTCAAGACCTCAGACTGGGGCGAAGGTTCACCTTCCAACAGGACAATGACCCTAAGCACACAGCCAAGGCAATGCAGGAGTGGCTTCGGGACAAGTCTCTGAATGTCCTTGAGTGGCTCAGCCAGAGACCGAACCCGATCGAACATCTCTGGAGAGACCTGAAAATATCTGTGCAGCGATAATCCCCTTCCAACCTGAGAGAGCTTGAGAGGATTTGCCAAGCTTGTAGCATCATACCCAAGAAGAATCTAAGCTGTAATCACTGCCAAAGGTGCTTCAACAAAGTACTGAGTAAAGGGTCTGAATAGATATAAATGTGATATTTATGTTATTTGGATGCAGTGTTCCAGTATTGCGGTATGGACTTTTCCCTTGCCCCAGGGTACACTGTCAGCAGAATTTCTTTATTGCCCCTCCCAATCTATTCCTTTACCTTCTATGACTGATGACTGATGACTGAACATGCTCTTTCACCTTACATAAATAACATTTTAGTGCAGTGGGCAGTGGGCAGACACCTGTACCATGTCAGCTATAGAGTTGAAATGTATTACATTTTGAGTTTGCATCCCAATATTACACGTTATATACATCACAGAAGACTGAAATATAACTTTGTGCCTTGCTTGCATTGTTGCACACAGTAGCCCAAGACTGCTGCACAGCTCCCCTGGACTGCAGCGCAGAATAAATATTAGCACACAGAGAGAAACTTTCTAGAGCAGTGGGCACCAACCGGTCATCGCGATCGATTGATTGCGATCTCCAAGGTATTCCTAGACGATCGCCAAGCATTTCTGTAAAAACCCCAATGATAAAGCCTTGTGTTCCTATTTTTATTTTATTTATTAGCCTGTCAGTTGCACTGCTCGCCGGGTAGGTAGCTGTTGCTAATTTGAACCATTTAATGTCTCTGAATGTACTGAGGGGGCAAATCAAGGGCACTATAGGCCTAACACTGGCCAATCGGATGGCACTTATTATTGTGTCTGCTGTAATGAAGCAGGCATAAAATAAAGCTACAGCTAAATTGATACTGTCAGATTTCAAAACATTTAAAACCATGACTAGAGAGAGACTGTCAATGAATACACCAAAGCGCTGCTGTTTTAATAGGTAGCGTCCCACCTGGCCAACATCCGGTGAAATTGCAGAGCGCAAAATTCAAATTACAGAAATATAAATATTTAACATTCATGAAAATACAAGTATTACACATAAAAATAAAGCTTAACTTCTTGTTAATCCAGCCGCTGTGTCAGATTTCAAAAAGGCTTTATGGCGAAAGCACACATACAAAGTCCTTCTTTATATCCATAAAACTCTTTATAGCTGGCGCGCTTCAGTCAATAATCCACCGGTTTCCCTTCTTCAAAATGCATACAAAATTAATCCCAAACGTTACTTATAAACTTATCCAAACAAGTCAAACAACGTTTATAATCAAACCTCAGGTACCCTAATACGTAAATAAACTATACAATTTAAGACGGAAAATAGTATGTTCATTACCGGAGATAAATAACATTTATTCATAACATGCATTCACGTGCATGGAAACACTTCAGCTAAAATGGGAGCCACTTAGAAAAACTACAACTTCTAGCTCATAAAAAAAAAAACGGCCTGAAACTCTGACTGTTGACATCTAGTGGAAGCCCTAGGAACTGCAATCTGGGAGGACTTCCCCTCGTAATAAACATGAAAGCCATTGGAAACAGTGGTAGGCTGAATTATTATTCTTTTTGGATGTTTGTCCTCGGGATTTCGCCTGCCATATCAGTTATGTTATACTCACAGACATTATTTGAAAAATTTTAGAAACGTTAGAGTGTTTTCTATCCACATCCACCAATTATATGCATGTCCTAGCTTCTGGGCCTGAGTAACAGGCAGTTTACTTTGGGCACGATTTTCATCCGGATGTGAAAATACTGCCGCCTACCCAAGAGAGGTTAATGAGTGAGTCCATGTTTAAGTTCTTACTCAGCACTGTCAACACTTTGTATTCAACACTTTTGTAAGCCATAAAATGCGCATTATTCCTATTTCCTCTCAGCACTACAACAAGCACTGCAGCAGTAATGAATGACTAGGAAAGTGTATAGGCTTGCATTGTTATTATTAGTGGCTTGGGTCTATTTTAATATCAAGGAATATTTCACTTTTTAGGTTCATAGGAGTAACAAGATGAACTTGTGCATGAGGCAGTAATAATGTGGTGCGACTCGAGTTTCACCATCAGCTGAAGACAGTGACACTTTTTGGTCAGTGAAGGAAAGGGAGAGTGGAGGGATGTTGAGAGGTAGACCAGTCTTCTACTCTCTCCCTCCGCTGATACTGACCATCAGATGCAGGCAACATCAGCCCAGTAAAATAAAAAGCAAATTATTTAAATGTATGCTCTTTCAGCTGTGCCTCACAAGTGGTACAACAAAGGATTGATTACCAGTGTGATCATATAGCCTACCACAAATATAATTTAAAATAATATCCTGAACAACAATGCTTTGGCAGGGCATTTCAAGCAAAGCCAATATGCAGTGATAATGTATTGGGCCTATAGTTTACAGCACAAACCTCAATGCAATAGGCTTACATTTTTAGTAATGTAAAAAAAAATATGAGTGGTAGATCTCAGCTTGCATATTGACTCAGAAAGTGATCTTGACTCAAAAAGTTGGTGACCACTGTTCTAGAATTTTCCCTGTTAACACTATCAACGTTTCCCTTTACTGTTGCAATTGTGAGCTAATCAATGCAATATTAGCCACTTCAATGCAACATACCGAAACAAAACAAACTATGCAAGAGATTTTGTTGGAGGCAGAACGCATCGTAGTAGGATTCTATTGCACAAGGCCTACAGTAGGCCTATATGCAAATAGACCATTGCCATATATGGATCTGAGCCATTTACTTTGAACTGGACTGTATTTACAGCATGAGCGGTCGTGAGTAGACTCCCATACGAGCTCGGGAGAGACGAAGGTCGAGAGCCATGCATCCTCCAAAACACAACCCAACCAAGCCGCACTGCTTCTTAACACAGCACGCATCCAACCCGGAAGCCAGCCGCACCAATGTGTCGGAGGAAACACCATGCACCTAGCGACCTGGTCAGCATGCACTGCGCGATGAGACAAGGATATCCCTGCCGGCCAAACCCTCCCTCACCCGGACAACGCTAGGCCAAGTGTGTGTGGCACCATGGACCTCCCGGTCGGGGCCGGCTGCGACAGAGCCTGGGCTCGAACCCAGAGACTCTGGTGGCACAGCTAGCACTGGGATGCAGTGCCTTAGACCACTGCACCACCCGGGAGGCCTTCGTGTGCACATTTTGTTCATATCCTTTGCTAGTTAGTGAGTTATTAGCCCAGTTATAGATCATTTGTAGTTAGCAATAGGGGAATGATTGCTTCTTTCAAGAACACAAAACATGTACATTTCTAGATATCCTTGAAAAGCGAGTCAGATAAAGAGCTTTTTTTGTCTTAAGGGGCAGTGTTGAAGTTGAGACAAGCTTGAATAAGCTAAATAGCCAATAGGCAGAGAGTCGGATAATTTGTCTGATTCTCTGTAATAATGGTATGGGAATAATAATGTATTTTATTTTGTAAAGTGGTTTCTTGCATCAATCAACACAAAAACATTTTCAGTCACCTCCTTGTCTGAAACACAAGTGGTTAAACAGGTTAATGTCAAGCTCTGCATGTTTTTTTCAAAAGCCTCGTGCAATGTAGGCCTACATTGAACACAACACATTGGCTGCTTCTGTGGGCTGAATGATAGAACTGTTTCCATGTTAAAATGTTATGGGAGACATTTTCTCCATTGTTTTTTTATGGTAGTGTTTTTCTTTGCTACTAGTTAGCATCTTCTGTCCTTGTTTTTAGAGTAGCTACATGTATACCCACCCTGGCATGCGTAAATTAAGCATAGCTGTTTGCTATCCCATGACAGACCAGGCAGAAATGATGAAATTTGAGTCTGGGAGGCAGTCCACAAACTCAACCCATTGAAGACATGCCGGTGTCACCTTAGTTGTTTGTTGTCCCGAAACAATGCAGAATGCATTTGTTAGCTCATAAAATATAATCCAGTTTCACATGTTGGAACTTGTTTGCATAGTGTGAAGTTTAATTTTCATCCCCCTATGATAATAGCAATTATCATACTGTAAATGAAGCTTCACCATATCAGTAGAACACACAGTGTAGCTTCAGAGTGGTTGTGTGTTTTGAACGTTCCATGAAGAAATAAAGGGGAAAGGCATTATTTCTAAAACATATCCCGTCATCCACTGCTATATCCTAACACATCAGATAAGTTGTGCTGTCCACAGTAAGTAAAAATATCAGACAGACCTCAAATAAGATAATATCCAAAGCTACTGTCGATGCAAAACCCTACAAAGGAGCAGAATCCGATAAGGAAAAGGGGAGACATCTTCAAACATTAGGTTACTACACAAGCCTCATCTGTTAGAGTCACTGCTGTGTCTACCTTGGAGGAATCATTTTAAAGGCTTTGCTATGCAGGTTTGATCTGAAGATAAGTGAGTGATCTCCAGATAAATTCTGACCGATGCATTGATTTTAATGTTAATTTGAGTTTCATTTGTCAATCTGCAGTATTGAAGTCTTGAACCATAGATTACTGACTTTGTTACAATGTAGGAGGAAAAAACTGTTCCATAGATTTTTGACATGAGCATTCTGAGACATTATTGTAAACCGATAGTTCAACACTAAATTGAAAATCATGAACTATTTATATTGTGCTGTGTCAGCAATGCACACTGAAAATGTTCTCTGGTGGCCCTGCTATATTGCAAATGCCCATCTTGACTCATCACTTATATCAACCACAGTGCACACACAGTTCTTGGCTATATACTGCAACTTTATGCAGCTTCCATTTTTTTAATTAAACCTGCTACACTAAATCCATTACTTAGACAGAGAATTATTTGTATTTGCTCAAATTTAGCTGGTAAAAACATATATTTTGTGCAAGTTTGTTGGTTGTGAATATTAACTGTGTTAACTTTTACATGTATTATGAACTGAATCACTCCTACAAAAAAATAGGGCTCCTCTGAAGTTATTCTCAAACATGGTATGTCTATTATATCTTTACCAATGTTAGGTGTCTTATTTGAGTGGGCGAGATAAAAAGGTTAAGACTGTAAGCTTGTGCAGTGAACTGCACTCTTAGAAGTGAAGGAGCCTCGAATAATATTTTGATGTTCAAAAGATTGCCACTGTGGGGTCAAAAAGGTTCCTCAGGGAACCCCCTTTGACAAGATTCTTCAACGAATGGTTTTGTAATGGGAGGGATTCATGTATTGTAGCGGTGGTAGCCTATCAGAAGATTAGAGGCGTGGCTTATTGGAGCAGTGGCTTTCATAGTTATTTTTGCCCACCCATGAGAGTAAATGTCATTCATGTTAAGTTTGTACACTGGAAATGTCAATTGTATTTTAATAGTTATGCATAGTACATGTTATAATATTAATAAGATTTACATTGCTGATTACATATAGTAATAAAGTAGTAACTATTCTAACATTGTGATTTGCATAGGCCTTTGAGGAACTCCTACATCTCTGTAAGCCTCATTGAAGCTACACAACTGTCAATGTTCAACCTTAACATGTGATGACAATACAAAAGAACAAATTAACAGGAATGACATTACCATCACGGGTGGCCAAAAATAGCTATCTCAAAGCCCCTAAGCCATGCCTCCAATCTTCTGATTTGATTTGGGTCATATCTTAAAGTAATTGTCTATTGTTTTCAGATTTCTATGAAATATGACCTATATTTACTTACTATATCTCTGGTTTCCATGCAATAGTTATATGTGAATATAAAAAAATATGCAGAAAAAATATATTTTCACAGCAGAGATCTGTTTCCGTCAAATTGACCTGTTGCAGAAAAAAGGCTATGCGCGATGACGTAGTTCACATAAAAAATATTTTTGTACCGAATTAAGAATAAAGTTAAATGGGTTTCCACCACATTTTCAAATCTACTGTTGGTCTTGTCCCAAAAAAAGCTTGCAGATACTGTGCGGATGGATAGCCTACATGATATTATTATGGACAAAAGAGCGA
This sequence comes from Oncorhynchus kisutch, assembly GCF_002021735.2. Classification (NCBI taxonomy): domain Eukaryota; kingdom Metazoa; phylum Chordata; class Actinopteri; order Salmoniformes; family Salmonidae; genus Oncorhynchus; species Oncorhynchus kisutch. Next base: position 23,772,585 of record NC_034200.2, read on the forward strand.
GATCATTTTTATTTGTCAAAAGGCAGCTAAGCATCAATCATCATGTCTCCAGAATAAGACCATGGATATTTATTGGAAAGGAGCGTCAATCACAGACTGCACTTTCACCACCTTTTGAAGTCCATCATAACTTATTTAATCTATAGCCTAATAAACGGTATTCTTTCCCAAGTCGTAGTGGGAGGACCACACAACGCATAAAGGCAATCGGTTGAAGAGCATGCATTTAGTTTTGCTAGCATTTAAAAGCAGTTGGAGTCCACGGAAGGAGTGTTGTATGGCATTGAAGCTCATCTGGAGGTTTGTTAACACAGTGTCCAAAGTAGGGCCAGATGTATACAGAATGGTGTCCATCTGCGTAGAGGTGGATCAGAGAATCACCAGCAGCAAGAGCGACATCATTGATATATACAGAGAAAAGATTCGGCCCAAGGATTGAACCCTGTGGCACCCCCATAGAGACTGCCAGAGGTCCGGACAACAGGCCCTCCGATTTGACACACTGAACTCTGTCTGAGAAGTAGTTGGTGAACCAGAGGAGAAAGTCATTTGAGGGAATACACCGCAGCCAAATACATTTAAACTCATTTTTTTCACAATTCCTGACATTTAATGCTCGTAAAAATTCCCTGTCTTAGGTCAGATAGGATCACCACTTTATTTTAAGAATTTGGAATGTCAGAATAATAGTAGAGAGAATGATTTATTTCAGCTTTTATTTATTTCATCACATTGCCAGTGGGTAAGAAGTTTACATAGACTCAATTAGTATTTTGTAGCATTGCCTTTAAATTGTTTAACTTGGGTCAAACGTTTTTGGGTAGCCTTCCACAAGCTTCCCACAATAAGTTGGGTGAATTTTGTCCCATTCCCCTTAACAGAGCTGGTGTAACTGTGTCAGGTTTGTAGGCCTCCTTGCACGCACACACTTTTTGAGTTCTGCCTACACATTTTCTATAGGATGGAGGTCAGGACTATGTGATGGCCACTCCAATACCTTGACTTTGTTATTCCTAAAGCCATTTTGCCACAACTTTGGAAGTATGCTTGGGGTCATTGTCCATTTGGAAGACTCATTTGCGACCAAACTTTAACTTTCTGACCGATGTCTTGAGATGTTGCTTCAATAGATCCACATCATTTTCCCTCCTTATGATCGCGTCTATTTTGTGAAGTGCACCAGTCCCTCCTGCAGCAAAGTACCCCCACAACATGGTGCTGCCACCCCCATGTTTCACAGTTGGGATGGTGTTCTTCGGCTTGCAAGCCTCCCCCTTTTTACTCCAAACATAACGATGGTCCTTATGGCCATTTTTGATTCATCAGACCAGAGGACATTTATCCAAAAAGTATGATCTTTGTTCCCATGTGCAGTTGCAAAGCGTAGTCTGGCTTTTTTATGTCAGTTTGGAGCAGTGGCTTCTTTCTTGCTGAGCGGCCTTTCAGGTTATATCGATATAGGACTTGTTTTACTGTGGATATATACACTTTTGTACCCGTTTCCTCCAACATCTTCACAGGGTCCTTTGCTGTTGTTCTGGGATTGATTTGCACTTTTCGCACCAAATTACGTTCATCTCTAGGAGACAGAACGCGTCTCCTTCCTGAGCGGTCCCATGGTGTTTATACAGATGAATGTGGTACCTTCAGGCGTTTGGGAATTGCTCCTAAGGATGAACCAGACTTGTGGAGGTCTACAATTTTCTTTCTGAGGTCTTGGCTGATTTATTTTTATTTTCCCATGGTGTCAAGCAAAGAGGTACTGAGTTTGAAGGTAGGCCTTGAAATACATCCACAGGTACACCTCCAATTGACTCAAATGATGTCAATTAGCCTATCAGAAGCTTCAAAAGCCATGACATAATTTTCTGGAATTTTCCAAGCTGTTTAAAGCCACAGTCAACTTAGTGTATGTAAACTTATGTCCACTGGACTTGTGATATAGTGAATTTTAATTTAAATAATTTGTCTGTAAACAATTGTTGGAAAAATGACTTGTGTCATGCACAAAGTAGATGTCCTAACCGACTTGCCAAAACAATAGTTTGTTAACAAGAAATTTGTGGAGTGGTTGAAAAACGAGTTTTAATGACTCCAACTTAAGTGTGTGTTAACTTCCGACATCAACTGTATGTGCCCTCTGTTCACCATTTGTCTTGTCGGTTATTGTTCCCATGTCTTGGTCTTGTGAATACCTGTGCTTTGTGGTTTCGGATTTCGTGCTGCTTGTATTGTGTACTCGCTTTTACTGTTCTCGTCCTGTGTATTGTTGTGAACTTGTTATTACGGTTCTCGTCCTGTGTATTGTTGTGCACTTGTTATTACGGGTCTCGTCCTGTGTATTGTTGTGCACTTGTTATTACGGGTCTCGTCCTGTGTATTGTTGTGCACTTGTTATTACGGGTCTCGTCCTGTGTATTGTTGTGCACTTGTTATTACGGGTCTCGTCCTGTGTATTGTTGTGCACTTGTTATTACGGGTCTCGTCCTGTGTATTGTTGTGCACTTGTTATTACGGGTCTCGTCCTGTGTATTGTTGTGCACTTGTTATTACGGGTCTCGTCCTGTGTATTGTTGTGCACTTGTTATTACGGGTCTCGTCCTGTGTATTGTTGTGCACTTGTTATTACGGGTCTCGTCCTGTGTATTGTTGTGCACTTGTTATTACGGGTCTCGTCCTGTGTATTGTTGTGAACTTGTTATTACGGGTCTCGTCCTGTGTATTGTTGTGCACTTGTTATTACGGGTCTCGTCCTGTGTATTTATTGGAGGTTTAACCTCGCTCTTTTATTTGGGTTACATCCCTGTGTTTTTGTATACGTGTTCGTTTTGGGCTTCGTCTCTGTGCCTTTTCATGGCATGTTGTATTTTTGGGTGGAGTATTAAAACCCCCTATTACGTATTCCTGGACCGGTCTCCAGTCATTTATACAAATACAATTACTGATCAGGGGAATTGGAATCAGGTGTGCGTAATGAGACAGTTCAGTGATGCCTAGAGGCAGGTGACAGTAGACCTCCGGAACTGCTGCATGGAATGAGCAGGAGTACCGGGGGAATCCATGACACAATTTTTATTTTATTTCACCTTTATTTAACCAGGTAGGCCAGTTGAAAACATGTTCTCATTTACAACTGCGACCTGGCGATCCATCTGCAAAGTTACAGACAAATTTGCTGTTTCCCTTGGGCCTGTTGTGAAATGTTACTTTACTCACATAAAACGGTTAGAAAGAAACATGGTGAATATGAGTGAAATAGGTTTACTTTACATTTTTTAAAGCATGTTAAAAAGCAGCTTTTCAGTGTTGGAATGCTGTGGGCGTACCCCAACAACATAATGGTGTGGGTGTATACCGGGATATTAAAAATATTAATGCGAGTCGACTGCTGATTGGCCAGCTCATCCTGCTCTAGACCGCTGATTGGGATGTTTTTTTAAAGTGTTTTTTCAACCAATTTATGCTTTGGCCACAAATAGGAGAATAGGGCGAGTCAACAACCTTATTTAGGTATGAGTTAACACAATATGAACTATTGAAAGTGAGATTTACTTTAACCCAGTTACTTTAACCCAGAATCAACAACCCAACCTGGCTCTTATTAAAGAAAACAACCCTACTAAGTGACCCAATGCCTCCAACCCAGGAATTGGGTCATCTAAACAACCCAGCATTTTTAAGTGTAGGCAAGATTGAAGATACTGTAGCTACATAGCGACTTAAGATGTCACCTAATAATTATCATTATAAGCAAACATCATTACCATCACAATAAACATTTCTGAATTAAAACAGGAGGCTACAGGAACCAATGTTGATTTATTCAACATTGCTATTAAAATAGCACTGATAGGAATGGGTAATTGTTTACAAATTGCTAGCTATCCGATAAATCCAGTACCGAAAACCTTCTGGGTCTGGCAGCGAAACAAATCCATTAGTAAAATCAATTCTAAGTGCTCCGCACGCACCAGCAAAAAGGTTCCTCCGGGAACTCTTTGCTACATTTAAACATTAAAGGTTCCTCCAAGAACACCTCAACTTACCAAGGGTGCAAATATTAACCCATTGACTGCAATGGTTTCTTGAGGAACTCCAGAGTTCAAATGTGTGCCTTAAATTGAGTCTGAGCTGAACATGCAAAGCTGAAAGAATTTCCGAAAATGCCTGTGGATACTGGGTTTTTACTCAAAACAAAAATTCTGCTTCCATGTTATCTCTTGATTCATTTTTTATAGACTTTGGAATTCGGAAAGTTAATATCCACCGTGGGGCACAGCTATAGGAGCGTGACAAATGTTCCCAATGTGTCAAATTAGACTAATGCAATTATCTTCTGGAAAGTGTTGAGGGAGAGCTGCCACAGCAAACCAGAATATTGAATGATAACCTGTTCCTGTTTTTGGAACTAGCTTGGTCAGACAGAGTGAGTTTGACCCACTATAGAGTATGGCCTGTCAAAACAGAATTTAATAGCCAAGTCACATAAACTGAGGAAGGAACTACATTTTTTTCAATTATGGCCGGATGAATGTTGACTGGCACACAATACGAGCTGTTGCTAAGATAGCGAGAGAGAGAAAACGAGAGAGAGGGAGAGATAGAGAGGTGTTTGTTTTTGGTTGCTGAAGTCTCCAGAGGAATGGCTGGTTTAGAGAGAGAGGCACATGAGAGGAGTTGGCATGGTACCATTGTCGTTGGTCTTGAGCTGTGCACTGAACCCTGAGCACGTTGGTGGTTCGGACCTCCCCTGGGTTGGATATTGGATCTCTTGCATCTTGCATATTGATCTCTCACCATTATGCAGCTTAAAAAGATTTCCATCCATTTCCCTAAGAATTATACAAGGGGAGATATACTCATCATCGACATCCAGGCTAAGGTTTCCAATTGCACAATATCACTTCATGCCTTGCTGGTGCAAGCAACTTCAAAATATCAACAAATATAAACAAACTTTCCTAAGTTCCTAAAGATTTTTGTTTTTGTAAAGATACCTCTGCATTTTATGAGAACAAGTCTTAGGCCAATATGTTCAATAAAAGCAAACTGATTATCTTTGATTATTTTTTATACAAATCATGTCTATATCATATGTACATTTAACAGGGTAGTTTTGGCATACCAGAACCTCCCAAAATTATATTGCATGAAGCATTATGTTGAGTTTTTCTCCATTAGTGTTCATTGACCCTGATAGAGTGATTCATCCTGCAGAAAAAGGCATTTATCTAAAAACCACGATGACAAGCCCTGCTACAGCCTGCTCATATTATTAAAGAGTGAGAAAACACACAACCACTTTAAACCATCACTCAGAGAAAATGATGTGTTGAATGACTACAGCAATTCTAATGAGCCTCAGGACAAATTTCAAATGCATTCAGTGTACCGGAAAACAACCTTCTATAAACTTTCATCTTCTCTCAAGCTTTGTGTTGGGAATATATCTATTATGAAATACCCTGCTCCTCTGATATGAAGATTCTTCGTTTGGTTGACCATTCTGTATGCAGAAACATTAGACTTTTTCCATGGAGAGTTTTGTGCCTTTTTATCCTCACCCAGACTCTAATAGATTCCACCTGTCTATGGCTGTAGCCTCTAGCTGACGATCCCGATCACTTCCCTACTTTCTTCTCTCCAAAACATGCCTGGAAGGATATCTCTCCTTTACTCCAGAAGTATCACGAGATACGTGTGATTAAAATTCATGACCAAACTGACCATAAATATTTTAGCAGGGTGTGTCCACAGGAGAGCTGAAATCAGTCACGACCCATCGGAATCATCAGATCGTCTTCCATGCCTGAATGAACATAAAAACAGTAACAATGTGCGGAATTGTGAAGATGATAAGCAGAGCTCTGGGCTCCCTATTCTGCATGAATTCCAAGGTTGAGTATGAGATGGCAGATGAGAGACACATTGTATGTATTGCATGCTGTTCACTCAGTCTACAGCAGCAGCGGTGGGTGAGCATGCAAGCTGGGGGCAAGAATTACTTCACAAACACCTCAACTCAACAGTTTTGAAGGATGATAAACAACCATGGTAACAGAGCACAATTAATCAATCAAAACTGTGTACTTACATGTCATCATGTAAGTTGATGATAAAGATTGTGGGGGCTGTTTTGTTAGACTTCAGTGCAGCTTTTGACTTTATCGATCATATCTGCCGCTGGAAAACATACATGTATGTGTTATGGCTTTACATCCCCTGCTATATTGTGGATAATTGACATTTTTTATTTAATTTTTATTTAACTAGGCAAGTTTTTTTTTCTTTTTTTTTCACCTTTATTTAACCAGGTAGGCAAGTTGAGAACAAGTTCTCATTTACAATTGCGACCTGGCCAAGATAAAGCAAAGCAGTTCGACAGATACAACGACACAGAGATACACATGGAGTAAAACAAACATACAGTCAATAATACAGTATAAACAAGTCTATATACAATGTGAGCAAATGAGGTGAGAAGGGAGGTAAAGGCAAAAAAGGCCATGGTGGCAAAGTAAATACAATATAGCAAGTAAAACACTGTAATGGTAGTTTTGCAATGGAAGAATGTGCAAAGTAGAAATAAAAATAATGGGGTGCAAAGGAGCAAAATAAATAAATACATTAAATACAGTTGGGAAAGAGGTAGTTGTTTGGGCTAAATTATAGGTGGGCTATGTACAGGTGCAGTAATCTGTGAGCTGCTCTGACAGTTGGTGCTTAAAGCTAGTGAGGGAGATAAGTGTTTCCAAGTCAGTTAAGAACAAATTGTTATTTACAATGACGGCCTAGGAACAGTGGGTTAACTGGCAGAACGACAGATTTTTACCTTGTCAGCTCGGGATTCAATCTAGCAACCTTCCGGTTACTGGCACAACGCTCTAACCACTTGGCAACCTGCCGCCCCAATAAAGAGTTAAGTGTCTAACAGAACACAGAAGGTGTTCTTTAATGGAAGCTTCTCCAACATAATCCAGGTAGAATCAGGAATTCCCCAGGGCAGTTGTCTAGGCCCCTTACTTTGTCACTGGTTTTGAGTAAAGCCAGTGTGTCTATGTATGCGGATGACTCAACACTATACACGTCAGCTACTACAGCGACTGAAATGACTGCAACACTTAACAAAGAACAGTAGTTTGTTTCAGAATGGGTTGCAAGGAATCAGTTTGTCCTAAATATTTCAAAAACTAAAAGCATTAAAGCATCACTAAACCCTAAACCTCAACTAAATCTTGTAATAAATCATGTGGAAATTGAGCAAGTTGAGGTGACTATACTGCTTGGAGTAACCCTGGATTGTAAACTGTTGTGGTCAAAACATATTGATACAACAGTTGGTAAGATGGAGAGAAGTCTTTCCATAATAAAGCATTGCTCTACGTTCTTAACAGCTCTATGTTCTTAACATTACTATCAACAAGGCAGGTCCTACGGGCTCTAGTTTTGTCACACCTGGACTACTGTTCAGTCGTGTCGTCAGGTGCCACAAAGAGGGACTTGCAATTGCAATTGGCTCAGAACAGGGCAGCACAACTGTCCCTTGGATGTACACAGAGAGCGACCATTAATAATATGCATGTCAATCTCTCTTGGCTCAAAGTGGAGGAGAGATTGACTTCATCACTACTTGTATTTGTGAGAGGTACATGTTGAAAGCACAGAGCGGCCTGTTTAAACGACTAGCACACAGCTCAGACACCCATGCATACACAAGACATGCCACCAGAGGTCTCTTTTACAGTCCAGAACAGACTATGGGAGGAGCACAGTACTACATAGATCCATAACCACATGGAACTCTATTCCACATCAGGTAACTGATGCAAGCAGTAGAATCAGATTTAAAAAACGTATAAAAATACACCTTATAGAACAGCATGGACTGTGAAGCAACACAAACATAGGCGCAGACACATGCATACACACACATACACTTGGATTTTGTGCTGTAGATATGTGGTAGTGGAGTAGAGGCCTGAGGCCACACACTTAGTGTGTGGTGAAAACTGTTATGAATGTATGATTTTTGAAATTGTATAAAACGTATATATAATTTATAACTTAATTTTGCCAAACCCGCAAGAGGGGATCCATAACAAATACAAAAAATATATAAATCAGCTCCAAAAGCAACCACAATTATATTACTTTAAAACAATCCACCCCTCACAGTGAAAAGTTGGGAATATTAGCCAAAAATCTTTATATGATAGAGTAACTCTAATATACTTTTACTTCTGGCTCTAGATTGCTTCAGGCTTTAAAAATCTGTCAAATTATCTGGCATTGATGAGCCGTGGGCACTGATTCATGGTCATGGATTTATTGAAAAGAGGAACATTTCTGCATTTCTGCATTCTCTCCAGCGCAAGGACCACAAGCCACACACACACACACACACACACACAAGTCAGTACTTGCTAGCCTTAAGGCACATTGTGGGTACTTTCTGCTTTTGTGTTACATTTTAACCTTTAGAGCCAACCTTTTAAATCTCCCCTATTTTCTCATTCAGAATCAACAAGACTGGAGTGTAAAGTAAAGTAAAGTTTTAAATGAGATGCGTAATATAAATCAAACTGTTCTGCTAGGTTTCTCCTTTGCAGAACAAGGGACTGGTACTGTGCCATCTCTCACATGAATCAAATAGAATTGATGTGCCCTAAAAGGTAGTTCAAATATACATGAAGCTGATACATTATATAAAACTATCTGAATATTTAATGAAAATATCAACAGAGAAGCACAAGAGCTCCTCGTGGCTTTTCTTGAAAATAAGGTCCCATCAACCCTTTCAAAGCCAGCCATCAACCCATGGCTCATGGCTTTTCTGAAATGGATTCAGCATAAGCACAACTGACACCCACATCAGTGTCTTTCTAAATCAAGATGATTGTGGCCTTGCAATTGGCCTTGATTAGCTATTACCACTGAAATAAATTACCATGACAATGCACATCACATGTATAGATGACAGGCAATATGGTTTGTTACATGTTTTCAACATACTAATGAGACCAGGTTGACAGTTGCATCATGAAAATGGGAAATGTTACACATTGTGAAAATTGTGAAATGCATTACGATTGAATTTAGCTTTTGATTGATGTTTTGCTGTTTTACGTTTTTAAAACATGTATCCCACCTTTGGATATTTCCTTCCAAACTTCAGTAGATACTGTATATAATTAAAGTTTACAGAGGCGATTCAAACTGAGGCCCTGCTGTGCTCTCAATTACCAAATGTGTGTGTATTGTTCTTGGCAGGAATTCCACAACCTCCCATGTCACTGTGGACCTATTGGCGGATTAGTCAACAAACTAATAAAGAGTTGCAATATGCAGATGGAATTTTATGGAGACAGTGTTACCCACAGTAAGCAGCTTGAGTAATTATCTGGGCTATGTATTTTCAGAGTGATGTATAGACAATTACACTATAGGTGGCTTTGTGTTTATGGAGAAACGACGGCAGATGGACAGGTGAAGCAATAACATATCATCGATCCTTTAGTACTTTGGGATTTTCTTAAAATCAAACAGCTGGAAAATATGAAACCTCCTAAAGACAGATTGGTCTTAATTATCAAGTGCTATAGAAATGTTGGTGGTACTGATGGTCCTAATTGCCCATATGGTTGTTTGCTAAACTTTGGCTCCGTCGGAGACCCCGATGTAGATCTAACATTGATATTTAGCTTGACTCCTCTCTGGCTAGCTTTTAAGCCTTATCTCTGGAGACCATCTGCCCTGTGTAATGCTGAATGTACTCTTTATTAATGTGCAGTTAATAGGTAAGCACCTGCTTTCCTGTTTGAAATATGTGAGGCATCTCACTTTTAAGTGCCCTGAACAATGAGGTGTGGCTGAGAATCAGATAATTTTTACATTAATGCTTTTTCACGCCCTCCTAATTGTTTTAGCTGATTAACTTGGCATGCTTGAGGTTTTTAATTAAGGCTCTTTTTCATTTTCAAGATTATGGCTTTTATTTTTATATTTATCTTACATCTTGCAAGACAGTTACCTGGGGGCAAACCTTTACTGGAAGGATGAGATTTGAATCATCTTCATGGTTTGAAAGAAACTGCTCATAAATTATTATCATATTGAAGTTACTGAGCAAGATGATCGACCTTTAATCATCTTTATTTATAAAGCACATTTTAGGCATGGAATGCAATGTGCTTTCTAGGAAGAAAACGAATAAAAAAACAGAAAATAAAAGCTGAAATATTAACTACACAACAAATATAAGATTTTTTTTTAAAAACTAAAGAATGACACAAACGGAACAACATCCAACCAGCAACTCTGATATTAAAAAAACGACATCCCACAGCAGTTTTTTTGGCAATGGTAGATTTGTATTTTTGAGGAAAAGAAAACACGTGCATCTCAGGGACCTGGTCTGCCTTTAATTCTCTTTGAATGAGTGGGATACCTCGCTTGTTTAAACACGTACTTATAGCTTTTGGGTTGGAATCACGATGCTATCGGTGCGGTGCAGCTCGGCTCATAAGGACACAAATCTTGCGGAACCAATATATATAACAGCTGTTTGGCTTACCATAGTGTAGGAGGTGTACTCCTCATAATTGCTCTCATCCTTTCATCAAACCACGCTTAAACAAATTGCTAGGCTGGAACTGATGGAAAGTTCTGCCTTGGCTGACAGTTTTCATAATAGAGTCATAATACAAACCCACCAACCTGGTACTATGCATTCACTTTGTTGCATAAAGCAATCCACCCTCAGCATGCAGTGACACAGAAATATTGTGGGACAGCTGGCGGGGTTGCTGAGTAGTTAAAACACTGAGTATGAGTACCTGAGTTCAAGAGGACATCTGGCCTTCTGGTAATGGGACTACACCTGCTCTGCTGGGCCTGGCCATGAGGCAGGTGTCTGCCAACACTCACAAACAAAACCTTATTAAGTCAGACCCAATAAGGACTCACAGCTGCTCTCATTGCCATGCACACATTACTGGGTAGATCTTACAGGTATAGCATATACTATGTGCTCATTAAGCCACTGATACTGCCTGATACTGTGCCTTATGATATCCAGTATAAAGCAGGGAAGAAACACACCATTCTTAGGCTTTCTCCTAATGCATGGTCATTGACGATGTGCAGGTGTGTGTGTCTGAGTGTGCGTGCACGTGTAGGTGAGTGTGTGCGCGTGTGGTATTTAGGGGTGTTGGCCACTGTGAACATTAACCACCTGCAAAACTTGGTGAATGCTACAAATGTGAATGGCACAAAAGGTGCCCAGTTCCCCAGACCATACTTGTCTGAAATGTTATTTCTAAGTGAGAGGCGGTAATATGGTTTTCTATTCCACCCGCCCTTGTACCACCATACTGAATTCAAGACGTGTGTCTTCTCCTTGGTTTTTCTCATGGGTAGAAAGGGTAAATAGGAAGGTACCTGAATTATGCAAGATGAACATTAAATGTCAAGGCTAAATTCCGTTTTTCCTCCATTGTCTCACTGGCATTTCTAGGATGTTCTATGCATTTTATAATTAGGAAGAACCTCAAGAGAGGAGCAATAAGCCCTGGGATGGAGATCTCAGCAAGAGGTGTTGCTTTTAGAACATAGACTCATTTGAAAGGCAAATTTCAAGCAAGATTGGAAAGTCAGCACTATACTGTTTATGAATCAGCTGTGGCTCGTTTTCCCCTCTAGCTTCATGAGAAGACAACCATCATATAGGAAAGACTTTCATAGTGTGAGAAAAACTACACTGCAAGTCATATTTTATTTATGCTAAAGTAGAATTTACACTTGGATTCAGCATGATGAAATAGCATTAAAATCTCATCTCCTGTTTACAACTGCAAAGCCCAACTGTGAAAAGGAAAGTTATAATAGAGTCTTGGCTGTATGGGATACAGGCAATGCAGGGGTACAGGGAGGGGGGGGGGGGGGGTGGAGGGAGGGATTATACAGAATGAAAGGAAATGTGAAAGCAGCAGCAGCTGCCACACAGCTTCTCCTCTTTACCGTATCTCTCCCAAATGGCATCCTATTCCCTATATAGTACACTACTTTCGATCAGAGCCCTATAGAGCCCTGGTCAAAAGTGCACCAAATACAAAATATGGTACCATTTGGGACACAAAAGGGTTTATTCCCCAGTGGAGTGTGCAGTGTGCAATAAGAGAGATACTGTTTTAGACAGGCCCTATCTTGATGAGTGGGCAGGCAGATGATAGGTATTTGAATTATTAACTACTGTGATGCACAAAGGTGAAATAAAGTATTCAATATTATTTCATAGTGATTAATTCTCTACGTAATGTATATTTTGTATCATCATAGCCTTTGAAATAATGTATAGAATTCAGATCATTTGGAATGCCAGGCACTTCAAGACAGGATCACAATACATCACATTTTACTATGTACGGACAGATTTATCTTTCACATTGCAAAACAAGAGTGAGTGAATTGTAAGATGTGAGGTGTTCACTTCACAGAATAATAGTGGTTTGTGTTCTATGTCATGCACAACATGGACTAGGAGGCTTATCTATATGTGAGATACAATAAATCAACAATTACTCCTGAGCAGTATTGACACATTATACTTACTATATGTAATTACTCTCCAAAGTCATTACTAAATGAACATTGCTAATAGAATGCTGTGACTCGTGTAATTCTAACGTTACCACACAGGTATAAGAGCAACTTTTTGTAAAGTCTTACCTTTTATACTGTCTAGTATAAAGTGGAGTTGATGATGTTCCCTTTTTCAAAGCTTGATCCTACATACTTTCTCCAAGTTAGATGCCTATTATAATTATTAATGAGATAAATTACCTAAATAATTGCCTATTAAAACATAACAAGCCCATGGTTCTCTCTGATTCAGAGGGGTTGGGTTAAATGCAGAAGACACATTTCAGTTGAAGGCATTTAGTTGTACAACTGACTGGGTATCCCCCTTTCCAAGTGTAAATTAAAGAAAGGTTATTTACTGTCTAAACATGCATTTTGCTCTCTCAAATTAATTTGCATTGTGTTATTTATCAAAATAGAAGACCAACAGGGAATACTGTTGGTCCCATATCGCTTGTACAGTTTGTTCTAGCTTGTTCTATTCTTGGGCCTAAATGTTTGATTGTGCACTGCAGATTTAACACTACAGTAACTTATTAATAAATAACAAAAACGTACCACCCTCTTTTTTTTAAGGACGCTTCAGACATGATGGCAATTCTTATTTAGTTATAACAGCTTTGGATAATTGAGTGTGTCCTTACTTTTGTCAGCCTGAACAATCCAACAACGGCAACTTAGACCAACAGTAGATCTGTACTTGGTGTAAAGCTAGGTCCTCTTTTCAAGAGCAAGGTCCTTATTTATACCTAACAATTATGTTTTCATGTGATTTTGTCCGCCCACACAAACTTGAAAGCACGACTAAAAGCATATACCTATGAGTGGATTGCACCTAGCAGTAGGTTTTTGACCATGGTAAAGAGTGCTTCCGCAAAAAAGAACACATTGTGTTTTATTAAATTGATTCCTTGGTGTATAGCCTCCCAACGCTAGCCAAAGAAAGGCTCTCACAGTGTTGTTAGTACAGGCTAAGATTGAAAGTCTAGCCAAGTCTATTAAGTTTTTGTCTATGGAAAAGAAAGTTACTGCATGTGTGTTTAATTGATTTGATCCGTAAGGAAAGCGAAGGCTGTGAGGCGGATACATAAACTAAATCAACGCAAGTGATACAAGTGTCAAGCGTAGTGTCTGTGTTTTTCTATTATTTCAAGTTGTCCTCTGAATTGAGCCCTAAAACATGTTCTCTCTCTTTTCCTTCACAGGTCAGGAGGGATTAGTTGAAGAATGCTGGTCCCAGGTGCCCAACAGGAAGATGGTGATGCGTTGGCCAAGAGCCACAGCTGTTAGATGGTTGCTGTTGATGCTCGTATGGCAGTGGACAGTGCTGGGCCACCTCGGCTGGGTTCTGGCCCTGGCTGAGGGGCAGCAGAGTAACAACCCCTCGCTCACTGCTGCCAGCACCGGACACCAGAGTGGCGACCAATTGGATTGGCTGCTGTCTGAGAAGGGACCTTTCCACCGTTCTCCGGAATACACAGAGTTCAAAGAACGCTTCCAGCAAGGATTCTCCACACGCTATAAGATCTACAGGTGAGAATCTAGAGGCAAAGTGTGCGTGTTTGAATGTTGCTGTACTGTATGTGCTGTACTGTACCAATCAAGATCCACTATGACCCTTCCATCCCATCAAATTATTTTTCAACATTTATTTTCAATATCATTAACTTTATTTTAAATGTAATACCAAATGTGATGTACTCTCTCTGATAAGCCATTAATTTACATTTTTCCTCAGCTTAGAATATATATTGTAATGAAACTGAGGCAGGGAGCATGCCTCGAACCCTCGACCTTCTAGCCCGAAGTCCAGTGCGCTATCGACTGTGCCCCAAAAGCATGCTCGTACGGATTCCGCGCTTATAAACCCAGGGTCGTTACAATATTTTACTCTGACCCTTCCATGCATTTTATTCATGCATTTTACTTTCCTCCATCACAAAGCCTCCATGACATTTTATTTTGTTGTTGCTGCATGCTCTCCATGGTGCTACACTCACCTGAGTCAAATTGTAGCACCAGATTACTGCCAACATATTTTCTGCTGTGATGTTAATGCTACTTGAGTGTGGGCATGTTGAAGGGGTGTAGGTGCATTTCTTTACTGTAAGAAAGAGATATTTGTCTCTTTAGAAACCAATTTATTCAGAAATCTGTCACCGTTTTCTTCTCATACAACTTGAAATGATAGCTTTCATTGCAGATGTTCTGAGTATAGCTAGCCATGATAGGTGTAGGTTTTTTGACAGAAGTTTGATGGATCACGCTTCTCTTTCATGCTCTGGGACAGTGCTAGAAATGACTAGGACAAGGAACTGAAATGCAGAAAAATGCCTTCAGATCTGTGATTGAATCAGGCAGAGAGCATAGCCAGTACTGTTTGAATGGTTGTCTAGCAGTGTGTGTTGTGTTTGTGTGTGTGAGAGCGCATTGTTGTCTGACCAACACCTCAGTCGTCAATGGACATAAATTTGGTTTCCCCCACAAGCCGTTTGTGCTGCCAAGGCCTTTTGATATGTTAACTGATCTCATTAAAGGACACCCAGAGGGAACGTAGGTGTGTAAATCTGCCCATTACGAATAGGGAACACCAACTGGGTTATATAGAGGAAGACTGATTTTATTCCCCCTCTCTGCCTGGTCACAGCTGCCCTACGGGTGGTTCACTGAAATATTTCTGCCAAGGCAAATTCAGTCATCCTTGCTGTTACTTTCTGGAGTGAAGGGACTTTGTCCTATTTGAAAGGCAAGCCTAACATTGTTTAATCTTTCATGTTTGCCAAGTTCAAGTGTTGTGCATGGAGATTCTGTAAGTGCCATTGATATGGTAACTACACTGATGAACGCAACATGTAAAGTGTTGGTCTCATGTTTCATGAGCTAATATAAAAGATACGCACAAAAAGCTTATTTCTGTTTACATCCGTGTTAGTGAGCATTTCTCCTTTTCCAAGATAATCCATCCACCTGGTGTGGCATATCAAGAAGCTGGTTAAACAACATGATCATTACACAGGTACACTTTGTTCTGGGGACAATAAAAGGCCACTCTAAAATGTGTAGTTTTGTCACACAACACAATGTCACAAGTTTTGAGGGAGCGTGTCATTGGCATGCTGACTGCAGGAATGTCCACCAGAGCTGTTGCCAGGGAATTGAATGTTCAAATCAAATCACATTTTATTTGTCACATATACATGGTTAGCTTGGGTTATTGCGAGTGTAGGGAAATGCTTGTTCATTTCTCTACCATAAGCTGCCTTCAACGTTGTTTTAGAGAATTTGACAGTACGTCCAACTGACCTCACAACCGCAGACCACGTGTATGGGGTCGTGCAAGCGAGCGCTTTGCTGATGTCAACATTGTGAACAGAGTGCCCCATGGTGGCGGTGGGGTTATGGTATGAGCAGGCATAAACTACAGACAACAAACACAACTGCATTTTATCGATGGCAATTTGCGAGATACCGTGACGAGATCCTGAGGTCCATTATTGTGCCATTCATCCACCGCCATCACCTCATCTTTCAGCATGAGAATGCACAGCCCCATGTCGTAAGGATCTGTACACAATTCCTGAAACCTTAAAATGGCCCAGTTCTTCCATGGCCTGCATAGTATCCAGACATATCACGCATTGAGCAAGTTTGGGATGCTCTGGATTGACGTGTACGACAGTATGTCTCAGTTCCCGCCAATATCCAGCCACTTCACACAGCCATTGAAGAGGAATAGGACAACGTTCCACAGGCCACAATCAACAGCCTTATCAACTCTATGCTAAGGAGATGTGTCGCACTGCATGAGGTAAATCGTGGTCACACCAGATACTAGTTTTCTGATCTACGTCCCTACCTTTTTTTTAAGGTATCAGTGACCCACAGGTGCAGATTTGTATTCCCAGTCATGTGAAATCCATAGATTAGGGCATAATGAATTTATTTCAATTGACTGATTTCCTTATATGAACTGTAACTCAGTAAAATCTTTGAAGTTGTTGCACGTTGCATTTATATTTTTGTTCAGTATACATAGCATGCATTTACTATGCCTGTGAAATGTGTAAAGATATATGTGATTTGAGTTTCGAGGAGCCCCCATGCCTATGAATAAATTGAATGTGAGGGTCACAGGGGGAAGGATGCTTAAATTCCCTGCAGAATCTAGCTATGGTGATTGTCAAACAAAGAGCTTCTGCTGCTGGTGGTGTCTTGCAAGGTTTCTCTCACAGACGAGGTTTGCAACTCAATAGATATCCTTTTGAAATAATGGTCTGATGAATAAATACAATTGTATTTCATGTGGTCTGTACATAATGAACCACTTTAAAACAAGATAGAGAAGCAGCCCTTTTTGCAGCTTGGGTACTGTTCTTTCATTGGCCTTCATTTGGTATGAAATAGGAAAGAACGGGAAGGATGTTTATAATATCCAGACAGGAAAATACTCTCCCAGGAGGTGTTTTGGGATGATAGATGCTTTCCCTTAAGAAACATTACTGTTGGCTCATTGTACTTTTGGTGCCATGAGAGGTGGCAGAACTGACAGCCTATAGGGACCATACTATGCCCATCCAGGCCCCTATGGCTCTTGTAACTGGTAACAGCTCATTCTGGAGGCAACAAGAGCTGTCAAGACAATAAAATAAGAAATGAGACATTGTCACAAATGATTACGTCAGGAGGTATATTGCTGGTAGAGAAATCTGAAACATTTCTGATATAGAAGAGCATTTTCTAAATAAAGGGAAGATGATTAATGAGTGAAATGTCTGGCAACTATAGATTTTTCAAGCACTGAAATGTGATTTGTGAGAGATTGGTGTAGGGTTCTGAGGCACTCCGGCTTTGTGTAGATGACTTGATGTAATTTCCAACACTCTACACTAACCAAAATCAAATTTCACATTATGTATTGAATTTATGTTTTGCCTTCAAGAATATGAGTTTTGCTGACTGGTGTTTCTATTTTGGCATTGTGTTGTGCTGTTTCAGTTTTTGCGGTTTTGTATTGGCTTAATGTTACTGTTTTTGGTCATCTTTCTTTGAAATGAATGTGTAAGGCTTTCAAAATACAATACAGCCCTTCAGTACGAAGAGTAGCTTATTTTCAAAAGGATTCTTTCAAAAACCAGACGTCAGTTGTTCAATTCAGGTTCAGTAAAGGGACTGTTTGTTTCAGGGTGAATATAAAAACATTAACTAGAAATTAATGTGACAAACTGCCTGTCTCACATCAGGTCAGACATGAGGGACAATTGATTCAATGTCCTATTTTCTTATCAGCCATTTTCCATAATGTTAGTTATTGATGGAATTGGCTATCTCTCTGTATATCAAGTGTGGCTAAAACGGTTTCTAAATCTGAAGTGTGTCCATGATATGAATACATTGTCTGAGGGACAAATGTATTTGCTGTTTTTCATTTTCCAGCTTTTTATTCGATTGCCTCCGGCAACACAGTCGAGAAATCTAATTACTCTGTTGAATGCTGTGAGTCCCCATGTACAATTAACAAGATTAATTTGAATTCTAATTGAGAATCAGAATGTGCTATTCAACTTGGGAAAATAGATGTTTTTAGCCATTTGTGCACTCGCACAATGAATTATCAAATTTAGTACACATTTTACAATTACTGAAAAGCCAGATCTTTGAGCTCTACTTCCTTTAACATAATTATTCTTCATTCAGCTAAACAATCTGAGAGGAAATGTTTAACTGCCTCAAATTAGATGGACAGTGTTCCAAGACACACCTATTCTGCTGAGCATGAACAGTTTAGTGGAATGTGCTATGCCAGCTCATGATAGGGATACACTAGGGAGACAGGGAAGAGCCACTAATTGCCGCTTGCATTTTTAGCTCTAAATACCATGTGAATCTCAAAGAGATTTGTGCAATAAAGTATACTCCTATTGTCTAAACCTGTGCTATTTCAGTAATGTACTTTGAGAAAGTCTTTGTAAGTCTGCATCAAAGAGGTTTCTGCAAGTTGCAACACCATAGTACTTTTGTCCAGACCAGACCAGTCCTGTCTTGCCTGAAGTTGTGAGAATCCATATCAAAAGTGTACTTGAAAAGTCTTCCAAGAAATTGCTACAATACTCCACAAAAACACATTGAAATGATAGAACGCCTCCTCAGTTGATGAAGGCCAAATATTAATAAGCTGGAAACCCAGTTGTCAACTTCCAGAGGAAATGGGGCCGATCAACCATTCCCCTCTTCCCTCTCAAAATAGCTCACAGAAATCTAACATGGAAAGAGAGGCATTCAACACCTTGATTTGCCAGTGTGTGGCTAATATACATGGCAAGCAGCTGTTGTGATCCAGGTTAAACCCATACGTACTGTACAGTAGGTGATATTTTGCATGGCTTTAGGCTGCTTCATGCAACCATGCTTTATGAAGAAAAACATCTAAATCAACGTAGCTGTGGAATACAGCCTCATCTGCAAGAGCTGATAAATATACAGTGGAGTGAGCTCCAAAAGTAAATAATAACTTTTTGTACGTAGTCCCGGCATTTTTGGGGATCAAAAGTATTGGTACAAATTCACTTATGTGTATTAAAGTAGTCCAAAGTTTAGTATTTGGTACCAAATTCCTAGCAGGCATTGATTACATCAAGCTGGTGACTCTACAAACTTGTTGGATGCATTCGTTGTTTGTTTTGGTTGTGTTTTTGATTATTTTGTGCCCAATAGAAATTAAGCTTGATGTAATCATTGCGTGCAAAGAATATGGGACCAAATACTACACTTTCACTACGTTAATACATATATAAGTGATTTGCCCCAATACTTTTGGTCCCCTAAAATGGGGGAACTATTTACAATTAAATGATTCAATTTCTAAACGGTTCACCCGATATGAATGACAAAACCCTCAAATTAAAGCTGACAGTCTGCACTTTTGGATTTGAAATTATACAATGACTATGAGGTTAAAGTGCTGGAGTACAGAGCCAAAACAACTAAAAATGTATCACTGTCCCAATACTTTTGGAGGTCACTGTAGATATAGACAATGTAATGAACTCATTAAACATGACCTTCCATGTTGTAACTGAAACTAACTTAGGGTTAACACTCATAGAAATAGAATGAATCATTCGAATTATATGGTAACACGTTTCCCGATCATGTACTGTAGAAGTAGAAGCCTTGGGAAAGTTCTGCTTGTGTCAAAGCTCTGACTCGTAGAGGAATGTAGTGGAACCTTAACCTTTCACTGCAGTGGGCTGAGTCAGGGTCACACAGTGTTTCTTGGTAATCTACTTTGAACCAAAAGTATACACCTCACACACATGGTTACTGGCTTGTCATTTCAACTCTGTCAGATATAGAGTTAAAATGTATTCCATTTTGAGTTTTCATCCCAATTGTACACTCTATATACATCACAGAAGAAACACCAGATTTTGGGACAATTAAAACATCATCAAATTAATCATGAAATCATGAAAAATATGAATATCATTCCACCCATGAGGCCACTAGAGAGCGATGTGGTCAAATGCCTGCAGGAAAGGGCTACAACAGTGCTAAAATCCAGGTGCTCTTATCAAATAGGGAATGGAGTATTCGCTTAGGTACAGAGTTTTAGCTTAAACAATTCCCTGCAAGCCTGCCGGGCTGCAGGTGCAATCATCTTGTGCTAAAGCCCTGTAATTTAGAGCATCTATCATCATTAACAGCACTGGAATGGTCAGCCAACGCTTTTACATTTCATTTTTAGAAATCATCATGAAAGAAAAGCAATGCTCCATTCACAACCTCTGTTGTGAGACGTGACGCTTGTCATTCAGGCCAAATAATTAAATCTTGGTTTCATCAGACCAGAGGATCTTGTTTCTCATGGTCTAAAAGTCTTTAGGGGCCTTTAGGCAAACTCCAAGCGGGCTGTCATGTGCCTTTTACTGAGGAGTGGCTTCCGTCTGGCCACTCTACCATAAAGGCCTGATTGATGGAGTGCTGAAGAGATGGTTGTACTTCTGGCACTTTTTCCCATCTCCACAGAGGAACTCTGGAGCTCTATCAGAGTGAGATTTTTGGTCACATCCCTGACCAAGGCCCTTCTCCCTTGATTGCTCAGTTTGGCCAGGCGGCCAGCTCTAGGAAGAGTCTTGGTGGTTACAAACTTCTTCCATTTAAGAATGATGGAGGCCATTGTGTTCTTGGGGACTTTCAATACTGCAGACCTATTTGGGTACCCTTCCCCAGATCTGTGCCTCGACACAATCCTGTCTCGGAGCTCTATGGACAATTCATTTGACCTCATGGCTTAGTTTTTGCTCAGACATCCACTTTCAACTATGGGACCAAATCATGTCCAATCAATTGAATTTACCGCAGGTGGACTACAATCAAGTTGTAGAAACATCTCAAGGATGATCAATGGAAACAGGATGCACCTGAGCTTAATTTTGAGTCTCACAGCAAAGGGTCTGAATACTTATGTAAATAAGGACATTTTAGAATAAGGCTGTAACGTTACTAAATGTGGAAAAAGTCAAGTGGTCTAAATACTTTCTAATTGCACTGTACATATATATACATACAGATGAAGTCGGAAGTTTACATACACTTAGGTTGGAGTCATTAAACTCCTTTTTCAACCACTCCACAAATTTCTTGTTAACAAACTATAGTTTCGGCAAGTCGGTTAGGACATCTACTTTGTGCATGACACAAGTAATTATTCCAACAATTGTTTACAGACAGATTATTTCACTTATAATTCACTGTATCACAATTCCAGTGGCCAGAAGTTTACGTACACTAAGCTGACTATGCCTTTAAACAGCTTGGACAATTCCAGAAAATGATGTCATGGCTTTAGAAGCTTCTGAAAAGCTAATTGACATAATTTGAGTCAATTGGAGGTGTACCTGTGGATGTATTTCCAGGCCTACCTTTAAACTCGGTGCCTCTTTGCTTGACATCATGAGAAATACAAAAGAAATCAGCCAAGACCTCAGAAAAAGAATTGTAGACCTTCACAAGTCTGGTTCATCCTTAGGAGCAATTTCCAAACGCCCGAAGGTATCATCCATCTGTACAAACAATAGTACACAAGTACAAACACCATGGGACCACGCAGCCGTCATATCGCTCAGGAAGGAGACGGGTTCGGTTTCTTAGAGATGAACGTACGAAAAGTGCAAATCAAAAAAAGTGCAAATCAATCCCAGAACGACAGCAAAGGACCTTGTGAAGATACTGGAGGAAACGGGTACAAAAGTATCTATATCCATTGAAGCAAGATCTCAAGACTGGAAGTTAAAGTTTGGTCGCAAATGGGTCTTCCAAATGGACAATGACCCCAAGCATACTTCCGAAGGTGTGGCAAAATATAAGGACAACAAAGTCAAGGTATTGGAGCGGCCATCACAAAGCCCTGACGGGCAGAACTGAAAAAGCGTGTGCGAGCAAGGAGGCCTGCAAACCTAACTCAGTTACACCAGCTCTGTCAGGAGGAATGGGCCAAAATTCACCCAACTTATTGTGGAAGCTTGTGGAAGGCCACCCGAAACGTTTGACCCAAGTTAAACAATTTAAAGGCAATGCTACCGAATACTATTTGACTGTATGTAAACTTCTGACCAACTGGGAATGTGTTGAAATAAATAAAAACTGAAATAAATTATTCTTATTCTAAATAATAATAATTATTATTATTCTGACATTTCACATTCTTAAAATAAAGTGGTGATCATAACTGAGCTAAAACAGGGCATTTTTACTAGGATTAAATGTCAGGAATTGTGAAAAACTGAGTTTAAATGTAGTTGGCTAAGGTGTATGTAAACATCCGACTTCAACTGTACATACAAACACACATACATATAAAATACATATACATATATATATATACACACATCTTTAAAAAATATCTTTTCCTTTATTTTCCTATTTTCCACTAACCCTACCTCCCCTAATTGGAGTAAACTAATGAACAACAACACTTTAGTTTCCACTTCCAGCTAATACATACTGTATACATTTTACAGACACAATCTATTTCACAATATCTATCTTTTGTTTGTTTTTACTCCCTATCTTTCTGCTACCCTCAACCCCTCCCATCTATTTCTGACCATCCAGTTTGATTTCTATTTGCCATATATTATTAACTGTGCTGTTCCACAGAAGTTCTGAACCTATAGTATAAACATTTCATGGGCACAGTATATTATATTGCAGTTATCTTGTTATTAATGCCACCCTTCAGCTCCACTCAACCCCTCCCATCTGTCTCTCAACAACATCCATTTTGGATTTCTATTTGCCATATATTTTTCAACTGTGCTGTGATGTTTCACAAAAGTTCTGAACCTTTCTATTCTCATAGTTTCTACAGATTGTAAATTAAATATACAAATATATATATTAAAGAGTATTATTGTATTATTGATCGATTGACTATGATTTTTCAAATCACCCAGTAGTGCTATCTGCAGAGGAAAATGTTGCAATTCTTCAGCCATTCCTGGACCTGTGACCAAAAACAAGCTACATATTTACAGTACCAAAACAAATGATCTAATGAGCAGAGCTGGGATGGTTGTATCCCCCCATATATATAAAATTTTATTGGTTGCAAGAACTTTGAATAATCATTTAAACATTTGAACAATTCTAAGTGTTGCATCCAGCGTTGTTTTGCGTATCAGTTCATAAACCATTTACCATGGAATCGGAACATTGACAATCTCAATAATATTCAATCTATAATATTTTTCAATCTATACGGCACAGCTGTTCATTTGTTGGTCCCTAAGTTAAACTGGTATACTTTTTTATTTATCACACTTTTCTTTAACCAATTTTGGTCTTTAATGCACGGCCGACAGTCAAGTTCCTTATTTTTTACCTCTTCCATTTGAGTTTAACCACAATATTTGTTGTATTATTTGTTTTGTTTTTCTGGTGGATTAAACTTAAATTGCAAGCAACTTTCTATGGATTATTTTAAAAATAGCTATATTTTGGAGATTAGTTCATTTTCAAATAACTGAAAGTGAGAGGATGTAATCTGAATAAAGGGAAAAAGGCCATTTGTCAACATGGGGTGAGACATTCTTACTTATCTGCCAGAGAACCAATTTGCATTTAAGTATAACTTTTGTATGACTGATGCCTTTTAGTGAGAGGTCTAATTCTCTAATATTCAATCATTTCTAAGCTCCGAATTCATATTCATTATATAAATAGGCCCTTTTAATTTATTCTGTTTTGCTGTTCCAAATAAAATGTAATATTTTTTAGGTCATATAATTGAAAAAACAGGTTGCTAGGTGTAGGCAAGACCATAAACAAATAGGTAAACTGGGATATGACTAAAGAGTTGGACTGTAACGTTGTTCTTAGTCTTTGAAATTGTGTAACAGTATGCAATTATAGTTGAATTACCTTGTACTTAAATTGTACTACCAATGTTATTCCTGTGGCATAATGCCTATGTAGTGTTAGGTTGGACTAAACGTGTTTTCTATACTTTCTTACACTGAATCATGTTTTGTATGTTGTCATGTAAGTGCAAATGTATTTAATGTCTATGATAATCATACACAACTAATGTAACAGCTGGTTGTCACTATTGTAATGCTGACTTCAAATAATCTGCAAAGTAAGTGTTGATGTGGAATGTCAAATTCTATTTTTCCCCTTGGGACAATAGCATGTTACTGTCACTGTTCTGTTATTTTTTGTTCTGAAGGAATACATACATATTCATTTATTTATTTTACCTTTATTTAACTAGGCAAGTCAGTTAAGAACAAATTCTTATTTTCAATGACAGCCTAGGAACAGTGGGTTAACTGCCTTGTTCAGGAGCAGAATGACAGATTGTACCTTGTCAGCTCGGGGATTTGAACTTGCAACCTTGCGGTTACTAGCCCAACTAACCACTAGGCTACCCTGCCAGCCCTGAATAGTAGTTTTTATTGCAAATGTATGCACATCTTCTGGTGATATTTGAATTCTTTCACATATGCAAGTATCAACCTATGAAATGACCCAATCACCATGAATCAGATTTGTCCACATTTCCAAATTATCCAATGGTTCACTTGCAGGGAATTCAGCCATTGGAAAGTAAACAGCTTGGCTACAGAGAAGAGGGACGTTTTTAAGGCCCCCTTGCCACTGGCGCCGGAGTTTCTACGCAACCTGAGGCTGCTGGGTCGAAGGCCAAGTCTGCAGCAGATCCACGAGAACTTGATCAAGAAATATGGGACACACTTTCTGGTGTCTGCTACGCTAGGAGGTAAGCAGCTTCACATACACCGACTCAGTGGCACTTAGCTCTAGGCTATGTGGCTAAGGGATGTTGATGCGCATCTCAGTTTGTTCTCAAAATAGCTTCAGTGTAATGTCATCTCCTTAGATATTGATCATGTTGACTGCCTCAAAACAAGCCAAAGGTTACTCATATTTGGAACACTGTGCTCATGGTATCACTGGTGACATTGTCATACCGGTAATTTATATCAGCAGAAACGTTGTTTTTACTATTCAACATAAGTTAACGTTAAAGCTAGAATCCTTAGTTGCTACATCACTTTTTTTTCACTTATAAAGCGGTATATCCATTGTTAATGAAGACTATGTAAACTATATAAAAGACACATAAATGCCCAATGAGCTTAGTTCAACTTTTATTCATAACCCAAAATATAAGCTTGTTTTACTCCAATGTTTGTAAACAACCTAAATGTTAACAAACACTGTATAGCCTCAAAACATGGTTAAAACGGTACCTTTCATATTATGGATGTTCCTGCAACCATAGCTCTGTCTATGAATTTGAGTGGTTTTCCAGCTCCATCCCTTAGCTTTGTAGCGAAACAGGGGCAGTTAGAACGCTTTGTTACTATTTAAACGAAGGATTCTAGCTTCAATACATATTGTCAGTCATTCTCTGTTGGTATGGACAAAATCTGCTTGGTGTTGATTTGACAATCCATGATTGAGGTACTGCTGGATACATAAGGAAATGTCAATAGTTCTAGTTTGAGATGTGGAATGCATTACTCCGCCTAGCATCTAAATAATTGATTGAACAGTCATGGTCCTGGTCTCAAAACATTTGCTGTGACATCAACCAGAACATTATGCCTGATGAGATGTAGGCACTAATTATGATGTCACTTAATGGTGGATTGATGAAGTGAAGTTACAGAGTCTAAAAGACAAGAGAGATGAATGCAGTGGCAAAGTCATAGTGAGCTTTTGTAATCAATGGCTCAAATCAAAAGGGATGGACCATACACTGCATGCTAATGAGATGATCGCAAATAGCAATGCACACATTCTTCTCTGGGTGCTGATGGCATCTCATAGCCCCAAGGTAGAAGAGAGCTAAGCACACTGTCTGGTCGAGCAGAATCATGTGAATACTATGGTGTTATTTTGAAAAGTCTGGGGTTTCATACAAGACAGAGATAGACCTTTATAATCAGTCTGCAGTCTATGAACTTTTGTCTGAATACCTTCGTTAATTCCTCTCGTGGAGGATAATGTCACCCATTACTCTCAACGAGTATTACAAATGTATTGTCATTATGAGTGAGCCAGTTGTTCTAGTTGTTCGTTAGTATTAAGGACTGTGTGTATATTTGACTGAAGTTCCTTCTGGGGAAAAAAAAGTCATTCTATTTTTCTTTTCTTTTCTTTTCTCTTCTCTTCTATTATTTCTTTCTACAGGAGAAGAATCATTGACAATCTTCCTGGATAAGCAGAAGCTCAGTAAGAAATCGGAGGGACAGGGAAACAGCTCGGTGGTCTCCCTGGAAGTACTGCATCAGTTGGCTGCCTCTTATTTCACAGACCGCGAGAGCACCTTAAGAAGACTTCACCACCTACAGATAGCCACCTCCGCCATAAAGGTAAATCTACTGCTACTCTCAAGGACACTCAGTCATTGAAGCATCCCGTTTCTTTTTCAGAATATATTCGATTAGTTTGCTATAGTATATCCAATTTGTCAGTGGGTTGTACATGGGAGTTTTTGGCCGGTTAGTTTTCATTTGAATGTGAAACAGAATGATGGTAGACTACTGAAACCTTTGGCATTGAGAAATCGTTCCGTGTTTCTGAAATACAATGCTCAACTCCAGTAAGAAAAGGTTGCATGGGTAATGTTTTGTTGCTTAGCAGCTAATTACTCAGCATACATTTGAGTTACACACACACACACACTTTAAAAGGCAGTATTCTCATCTGCATGCATCGAGTGCTGATGTATCATGATGACAGGAGGCGAGTGGGTGGACAGGGTTGGCTTTCAACGTTTATTCAAATAACGTCTAAGATTTTTCAACTTTTCATCTCGGATAAAATAACTTATTCTGAACATTTCGGACTTGATCGTGATTTTAGACAAGTGCTTCCCAACATATTGTGCTGTGGCTCTTAAAAAGCTTTTCAGATGTTATTTTACACCAAGGAGAAAGTGCCGTACAGGCTGTACCGTAATGCATTGCAACTGGGGATTTTCCAATTTGCCTATTAGATTCAAGTGGGGTATTTTGTGCTTTTAATGATCAGACTTTCCCTTATTTAGACAACATCCTGGTAAGCTAGTCATTCATATTGTACCTTAAATTGACAAATGGGTTACAGTATATGTCAGAGTATTTTAGAGTAAATACTTTCTGGGTATTTACCTGCACAGTTACATACCATTTGATCTCTGTTGTTCTCTGGTTGCCTCTAGAGGACAAATGTCCCATTTGACCTATGGTACACTTCACTGTCATGACCACATACAGTACACTGCCATTATTTGTTATGACACTCCATTGTCCTCAGGATATTGCAAGTATGTTTGAGCTTAGACTACACCGAGAGCAAAATATAACGATAATGATAGCAATATGACATGATCCCAGTAACAGTCCTATAATGTATGCTCCAGCTTGATCTACTTTAAACTGCATTTAACTCAATCTACTTCAATAGCTCTGTTTGGAATGTAAGATTATTTGTCAAAGTCTATAGAGCTACCATTACCATTTTACAGAGTACTGGTACCATCATCAAACTTTGTCAGAAAGTTTCACAATGGGCTGTACTAGTTATATGTATCCAAGCTAACTGGCAGACAGCAGAACCGTCTAAATAACATTATGAAGCACCGGGAATCAGTGTTTAAAACTATGTGAAAGGATAGACAGTTTAACACTCACATTAAGAAGACTTCAACCCTGCAGTGCTTCAAGAAGAGAAGCTGCTGGTTACATTTTTGCAAAATTATCATCTCTAGTATGTGAGCCACCTTCTCCTCAATGCTCTGTCAACTCAGCTAATCATCCAGGAGAGAGTGGGATGTGCTTGACCTGTCTGTGTACGTGCCTTTAGGCTTTGTGGTTGCAATGAAACCTCTGGAGGAGGAATTAAATATATTGTCTTATGGTAATGCAGGGTGACCATGAAGTACTTCAATTTAGTCGGAATATATTGCAGTCTTATAGTTGAAACAGATTCAACTGACACACCTGTAGTTGAAACATATTCACAGACACCTTCACAGACACAACAGTAAGACAAATGCAGTATAGATCACAATGCATAGCATGTATTGTTGCACTGACTTGGTATTGTTTGACAGGGGTCAATTGAAAAACAATATTTTACAATGAATAATTTATAAAATGCCATATTAATTGAGTCTATTGTAGCTTACTGGCAGCATTTCTTTGACAATAAATACAATCTTACTCCTACATAATTGCAAGGGAGATTTGGAAGGAGATTTGCAAGGGAGGTTTATATTGATGGGTGAGATTTTATGAGGACAAAGTGACATCACATCATTTGTAAAACATAATTTACTGGTCAAAATTGCTCAGCCAGAGGCATATCGTTAGTATTATTATCCCATCAGTAGCCTATACTCAGAAACCAACATCTTTCACTATCGTGTTCTTGTACATTCTTCTCATCCAATAACTAACTGCATTCTTAGAAAAAAATATGCTATCTAGAACCTAAAAGGGTTCATCGGCTGTCCCCATAGGAGAACCCTTTAAATAATTACTTTTGGGTTCCATGTAGAACCCTTTCCACAGAGGGTTCTATATGAAACCCAAAAGGGTTCTACCTGGAACCAAAAGGGTTCTCCTATGGGTAGAGCTGAAGAACCCTTTCTGAATTTTTTTTTTGTAAAGTCTTATATGTACAGGATCTTGCCTTTTCGATTTTTGAGCTCCGTACTACTGTATATTATTCATAAATCATTCATATTTCAACGACAGGAGTTGCAGGGGCATGTTTTCCTTTTTCAGATTTCTCCTGGCTTTTGGCAAGATAGCATTTTTTGACAGATGTGACATCTGATGATTGGTTCTCTGACTATCGTCTCAGATGAGTGCAGAAGTATTTTGGTATGGTTAGAAACCGCCCGTACTGTTTACTTTACTGCCAGTAACGGGAACAAACAGGTGCATGATTCACCAGTAATAAGGCATTAAAATATCTCCTTGTTTCCTAGGTAACAGAAACTAGGACTGGGCCACTTGGATGCAGTAACTATGACAGCCTTGATTCTGTTAGCTCTGTCTTGGTACACAGTCCTGAAAATAAAATACATCTAAAAGGTAAGCTATTTTACTCCTTTCTCAAAATGGTTGGACTGTGTTCTACTATATTTGTGTATAATCATATAAATAGAATGAATAAAACTGTCTTGGAAGCTCTAACCCTGGCAATTTGACTGGTAAGAGCTGTTCTTTGGCCCGAGGCAAAGCCTAGGGCTGGGAAACAGCCCTTAGGAGGGAAATATCACATCATAATCCATGGGTTCGAGGGCCTTATTGCTTTTATAAAGTGGTTGCCAACATATATATAACAAAAAAGATTAACGACATTTTACAAAAATTTGTAAATTAGTTTTTATACGTCCTTCCACTAGACAATATAGTCCGGGCAAAAGTAGGTTGTTAGTTCTGAGGTTCTGAAGTTGCTAACCAATGAGGCTGGTCGTTAATTCTATTCTTATGTTTTTGACCCAGTTGTTCATTCTTTTAATTCCGCATTAATAGAATGAACTACATGCCAACAAATCATTGGCATGTAGCTAGCTAACAGAGGTTCAATTATTACAAGATAGACAAGAACTTAAAAAAATTATTTATAAATAGGCAGGCAACAACCAGCTAGCTGATTGTCGGGTCAATAAGATAGTTATGGAGGATAGCTAGGCTAACATTACTTCTCTTTTGCTAGGTAGTTAGCCAACTACAGCTAACACGCAATCACATCAAGCAGCTGAAATGACAAAGTATGTGCATTTTCATTTGTTTTACCTTTGTTTCTATTGCCAATTATTTGGATATATACATTATAAGGATCCTGATAAATGAATTCACCTGGATCAGAGAAGCTATCATTCACGTTCATATGCAGAGCACGGAGATCACACAAAAAAAAAACCTGCAACATGTTGTGCAGGTCGGAAAGGCACACAGCGAGGCTTATAATAACCCTGCTGTACCAAACCAAATGCTAGGCTAATAGAATGGGGAAATAATTGTCTAGACACTTTTGTCCATGAAGTTTATAAATTGACTGCCTGGGCTATGGGACATTTGTGTTCTAGAGGACAGACATGAGCATGATGCTGCCCATTTTCTCACCAATTTAGCCTATAAAAGTCATTTTTGTTTGAATTTAGAAGGTGATGTGTAGGTACTAGAATATTTCTGATATTTCTGCTGTGTGCAGCCTTGACTGATCCCATGGGATGATGCGGCGCACTCAACGCTGATAAGCCTATTCTTTGCCATGTTGTAGCCCTATTCGGACAGGAATTATTAGAGATGTTGGTTTTGTAATTATTATTCAAGCATGTGCATTATTCCAGGGGATGATTCACACAGGATTCGTTTTTCAAAACTGCTCCGGGAATTCCACATTTTTTACAATTTGATTGACTCTTATGGAGGTTTTAATTGTAGGTGTGAAGATATCGCAATGTCATGTTTAGACGATAATAGGCTAGCTACTCTGATAACTTGTGCTTGGCTGCCAAATGTATAGGTCTACCTTTAATATAAACATTCATGAAGTGTGATTATAATCATTATTTTAATGATCCATTGTCGACGTCCTTCCTAATAATAATGCCCCAACATCCTGCTGATTTGAGCTGCTGAACCGTATTTGCACTTGACTGTGTTTATGGATGAGAAAGTGAACTTGCCATTTCCAAAAAGTTTAGCGGGGATGCTTTGCGATCTATTGCCGAGGACAAGGCTCTCCAGCCCTGTTCGTGGATAGCTACCATCCTGTAGGTTTTCATTCCAACCCTAATCTACCGTGTCTGAATCAGCAGCCTCCATTGGCTGGTTAATGAACTGAATCAGGTTAGTTACAACTGGGGTTGGAGCAAAAACCTATGAGAAGGTAACTCTCCAAGAACAGGGTTGGAATGCCCTGACCTAGGACACCAACAGTCAGCCAGGTTTTCATAAAATAACATATAGGCACATA
This sequence comes from Oncorhynchus kisutch, assembly GCF_002021735.2. Lineage (NCBI taxonomy): Eukaryota > Metazoa > Chordata > Actinopteri > Salmoniformes > Salmonidae > Oncorhynchus > Oncorhynchus kisutch. The sequence goes on from NC_034200.2 coordinate 23,803,731, forward strand.
CAATACCTTTTATTGCACATTTAGGCCTAATTAAATTGATGCATTCGGCGATGTTCAACTTCAATTCACTGGCACAATGAAGAATAGCTTAACCATACTAATTGATAGCCTAATATATACTTTAATATACTTTTCTGGAATTTACGAGGCATTGCTAGACAAGATATTACTAGATACAGATTACCAAGCATAGCGGTTGCCCTCACTGGCTCGCCTGCTCCTCTTTCTCTTTGCTATGAAAGATTCTAGTATGTGTTTGGTCTTCGGTCTGTTGCATGTAGAAAAAGCTCAGCCTACTCATTGGTAGCCCCTACTTTAGGCTAGTGAACTTCCATTAGACATCGCAAGCCAAGAAATTGAAAAATACAGCATTTAGATATCCTATAACCTACATCTTTTGATTACAGATGCTCGTATAGTCTGCCTCGCGCTTTCTTTACTGTGAGAGATACAATCGTTTGTGTTCTCGAAGTAGACTACGGCAAATAGTTTCCTCTGTTGCAAAAATACTGGATCTTAGGAGTCGATTCCTAGCGGAATTGAAGCTTGACACCCAGAAATAATGAGTTGACACCGGGAGTCGACGGGCAAGGGGTCGATTAATCGATTATTTTTGAGTCGACTCCCCTCCACTACTTTTACTCTAGGTTGAAGATGGGAAGGTTAAGACAACTTAATAATTCCATGAGGAAGTGTTTTAATTTTTTTTTTATTCATGGGATCAGCACCGTTGCTGATTATACAGGATTAGCATTGAAAACAATGTAGATTATGTTCAAAACATCTCAAATAAATGTATAGAATGACAGTAAAGCAGTTACGCTACAGCATGTGTTCGCTGAGTAGTTATCTGAAATTCACTACGATTTTGTTTATTTTTCACTTTGATGGTGAACTTTTTGTGCTGCTACCATTCACTCCCAGTCATTATGAATATGGAAGCTGGTCCCAAAGACTTATGGGATATTAGAATACTCTTATCTTAACCTGTATATTTTTATCCTAGCTTTTACTTCCTGGCATGAGTGCACTCAAAATGGCTGCCAGCCCACCCATTATGCCATCATTGACTTGAATGAAGACGCCCTTTCTGTTCATTATATTTTTATGTGTTTAATAATATACGCAGTATGTTCCTTGCACTTCATCTCATTTTATGGTACAGTGTGTTTATTTATGCTGTAAGACAAATGACTTGGAATCCACAAAAATACCTTTTTTTTGCCAGGAAGAGAAAATTATTTAAGTTTCAAATGATCATAACTCTTCAACGGGATGTAAGTGATTATTTAGGTGGATAACCTTTACTGCAAACAGTACACTCTCCAGGCAAAGGCTTTGTATTCCCCCTTGTGTTATTCACGGTTCTTTCCAGCTCTGATCTATACAACCCATGCCCTATGATTTAGATAGGTGTAGATCAGTGCTTCAAAGCTAGCAGTGGACTCTCATTATTCACTCCTCAAGACTATTCAAGAAATTCATTCAGACTCCTGCATGATCAAATCTCAGATCATAAATCATATTTGTGAAGCAAGGTTTTTTAAATCCTTGTGTTTGGGATTTTTTTGGTTATGGATTCATCCATCTACTATGGACTAGTGCTTTAACGCAGTAAAATAAAAGATTTGGGGAAGTCCCAAATGGTACCCTATATTCCATACACGGTGAACTACTTTTGACCAGAGGGCCAAAGTTAGTGCACTATATAGGGAATAGGGTGCCATTTGGGATTCTGACTTTGAATGCTGCTTCCATAACCTGGAGAAGCCCTCAGGAGCGAGCCCTGGCTCCTAGCAAGTCCAACCAGCAGGTCCATCATGGCTGCACCGGTCCAGAAGGAGAGGCTAGACAATAGGTGATTGGGCAAAGATCAGACATAATGAGGCCCAGATGGCCAGGACACAGTCCAAGGATGGAGGAACAGCATCTCACTACCAAGCTGGTATTCCCATGGACACCACAGGGATAGCTAGCAACAACGAATGGTTTAAAGAACCATGTTTTTATTTATTTATTTAACCTTTATTAACTTAACCTTTATTTAACTAGGCAAGTCAGTTAAGAACAAATTCTTATTTAGAATGACGGCCTACGAAAAGGCAAAAGACCTCCTGCGGGGACAGGGGTTGAGATAAAAAAAATAAAAAATGAAAAAACATAAGTATACCAACTTCAAACATCAGCTATCTGAGCAGCTAACCGATCGCTGCAGCTGTACATAGTCTATTGGTAAATAGCCCACCCTTTTTCACCTACCTCATCCCCATACTGTTTTTATTTATTTACTTTTCTGCTCTTTTGCACACCAATATCTCTACCTGTACATGACCATCTGATCATTCATCACTCCAGTGTTAATCTGCAAAATTGTAATTATTTGCCTACCTCCTCATGCCTTTTGCACACATTGTATATAGACTCCCCCTTTGGTTTCTACTGTGTTATTGACTTGTTAATTGTTTACTCCATGTGTAACTCTTTGTTGTCTGCTCACACTGCCATGCTTTATCTTGGCCAGGTCGCAGTTGCAAATGAGAACTTGTTCTCAACTAGCCTACCTGGTTAAATAAAGGTGAAAAATTAAATTAAATTTAAATTTTAAAAAAGACAACAACATAGCAAGGCAGCAAGACATGACAACACAGCATGGTAGCTACACAACATGACAACAACATGGTAGCAACACAACATAGTAGCAGCACAAAACATGGCACAAACATTATTGGGCACAGACAACAGCACAAAGGGCAAGAAGGTAGAGACAACAATACATCACGCAAAGCAGCCACAACTGTCAATAAGAGTGTCTATGATTGAGTCTTTGAATGGAGAGATTGCGATAAAACTGTCCAGTTTGAGTGTTTGTTGCAGCTCATTCCAGTCGCTAGCTGCAGCGAACTGAAAAGACGAGCGACCCAGGGATGTGTGTGCTTTGGGGACCTTTAACATAATGTGACTGGCAGAACGGGTGTTGTATGTGGACGATGAGGGCTGCAGTAGATATCTCAGACCTATAAATTATAAATTGTCTCTGTATTCTAGCATGGGTAGGATGGTCATCTGAATCAGGGTTAGTTTGGCAGCTGGGGTGAAAGAGGAGCGATTACGATAGAGGAAACAAAGTCTAGATTTAACTTTAGCCTGCAGCTTTAATATGTGCTGAGAGAAGGACAGTGTACTGTCTATCCATACTCCAAGTACTTGTATGAGGTGACTACCTCAAGCACTAAACCCTCAGAGATAGTAATAACACCTGTGGGGAGAGGGGCATTATTCTTACCAAACCACGTGACCTTGGTTTTGGAGGTGTTCAGAACAAGGTTAAGGGTAGAGAAAGCTTGTTCGACACTTAAGAAAGCTTTGTTGTAGAGCATTTAACACAAAATCCGGGGAGGGGCCAGCTGAGTAGAAGACTGTATCATCTGCATATAAATGGATGAGAGAGCTTCCTACTGCCTGAGCTATGTTGTTGATGTAAATTGAGAAGAGCGTGGGGCCTAGGATTGAGCCTTGGGGTACTCCCGTGGTGACAGGCAGTGGCTGAGAAAGCAGATTTTCTGACTTTATACACTGCACTCTTGGAGAGAGGTAGTTAGCAAACCAGGCCAAAGACCCCTCAGAGACACCAATATTCCTTAGCCGGCCCACAAGAATGGAATGGTCTACCGTGTCAAAAGCTTTGGCCAAGTCAATAAAAATAGCAGCACAACATTGCTTAGAATCATTGAGGACCTTTAAGTTTGCATTGACACATCCATAACCTAAGCAGAAACCAGATTGCATTTTTTATTATTATTTTTTTTTTCACCTTTATTTAACCAGGTAAGCTAGTTGAGAACAAGTTCTCATTTACAACTGCGACCTGGCCAAGATAAAGCAAAGCAGTGCAGCACAAACAACAACACTTGGAATAAACAAGCGTACAGTCAATAACAGAATAGAAAAAAAGAAAGTCTATACACAGTGTGTGCAAATGGCATGAGGAGGTAGGCAATAAATAGGCCATAGTAGCGAAGTACTTACAATTTAGCAGATTAACACTGGAGTGATAAATTAGCAGATGATGATGCACAAGTAGAGATACTGGTGTGCAAAAGAGCAGAAAAGTAAATAAAAACAATATGGGGATGAGGTAGGTAGATTGGGTGGGCTATTTACAGATGGACTATGTACAGCTGCAGCGATCGGATGGCTGCTCAGATAGCTCATGTTTAAATTTCGTGAGGGAAATAAAAGTCTCCAGCTTCAGCGATTTTTGCAATTCGTTCCAGTCACTGGCAGCAGAGAACTGGAAGGAAAGGCGGCCAAAGAGGTGTTGGCTTTGGGGATGAGCGGTGAGATATACCTGCTGGAGCGCGTGCTACGGGTGATTGACTGCATGTATTGGTTCCTGACTTCCCTGAACAGTTGCATATTGCGGGAACTATTGCCGCAGGATGTTTTTGTGCTGGTCAAGGGCAGTCAGGTCTGGAGTGAACCAAGGGCTATATCTGTTCTTAGTTCTAAATTTTTTGAAAATCAAGAAAGCCAGTTTTTCCAACACTTTTGATAAACAAGGCTAAATAAAAATAGGCCTATAACAGTTGGGATCAGCTTGATCTCTCCCTTAAAATAAAGGATGAACCATGGCTGCCTTCCAAGCAATGGGAACCTCCCCAGAAAGGAGAAACAGGTTAAAACGGTTGGAGATAGGCTTGGCGGTGACAGCGGCAGCAACCTTAAAAAGAAGAAAGGGTCTAAACCATCCGACCCAGATGTTCTTTTGGGGTCAGGTTTCAGGAGCTCCTCTAGCACCTTGGACTCAGTGACTGCCTGCAGGGAGGAACTTTGTAGCGGGGCAGGGGAAATGAGGGAGAAGCATCGGGGATAGTCGCATTAAAAGGGGTGAGAGATGAAGAAATGTTGGACGGGCAAGGAGGCATGGCTGAGTCAAATAGGAATCCTGACTTAAGGAAGTGGTGATTAAAGAGCTTAGCCATGTGTTTCTTGTCAGTAACAATCATATCATCGAACTTTAAGGGACATGGACAGCTGTGAGGAGGAGGGTTTATTCTCCAGGCCTTTAACCGTTTTCCAGAACTTCTTGGGGTTAGACCCACAGAGAGAGAATGCTCCTTAAAGTAACTAACTTTGGCCTTTCAGATAGCCTGAGTGCACTTATTTATCAATTGCCTGAATGAGAGCCAGTCAGCCAAATGCAATTCTTGAGGTGGAGTAACTCTGCAACATCACGGTCGATCCAGTGGCTGAACCTGTTTTTAATTCTAATTTTCTTTATGGGGGTGTGTTTGTTAACAATACCACTGAAAATATCAAAAAAAGAAGGCCCAAGCGTTTTCGACAGAGGGGATCAAGCTGATTCTATACCATTTTATAGAGGCCAGTTCATGAAGGAAGGCTTGCTCATTAAAGTTTTTTAGCAAGCGTCTATTACAAATCAGGACAGGTCGTTTCACTGAGCAGCCATTACGAACATCTGATAGGCCAAAACGGAAACCTGGGTAAAGCAGTAGTAGAAGTAGCAGAGTAGTAGAATATCACACAATAAAGTTATATGTGGCTTATTGTTCTATTGATAGAAAATATAATGAAGAGAAACTATTATGAATACTTTTTTTTACAATCCAGTTATTTTCAGCTAATTAAAAATACCATAAAAACACAGGATTTTGGTCAATATAACCACAGATGTTGCAATCCCAGACTGCCCTTTCACACCTGGACTAAAGGAACACCTATGTGAGAATGCTATTCATTGACTACAGCTCAGCGTTCAACACCATAGTGCCCTCAAAGCCCATCACTAAGCTAAGGACCTGGGACTAAACACCTCCCTCTGCAACTGGATCCTGGACTTCCTGACGGGCCGCCCCCAGGTGGGAAGGGTAGGTAACAACACATCCGCCACGCTGATCCTCAACACGGGTGCCCTTCAGGGGTGCGTGCTCAGTCCCCTCCTGTACTCCCTGTTCACTCATGACTGCACAGCCAGGCAAGACTTCAACATCATCATTAAGTTTGCTGATGACACAACAGTGGTAGGCCTGATTACAGACAAAGATGAGACAGCCTATAGGGAGGAGGTCAGAGAGGAGGTCAGAGAACTGACCGTGTGGTGCCAGAACAACAACCTCTCAATGTGATCAAGAGAAAGGAGCCGATTGTGGATTACAGGAAAAGCACGCCCCCATTCTCATTGATGGGGCTGTATTGGAGCAGGTTGAGAGCTTCAAGTTCCTTGGCGTCCACATCACCAACAAACTAACATGGTCCAAGCACACCAAGACAGTCGTGAAGAGGGCATGACAAAACCTATTCCCCCTCAGGAGACTGAAAAGATTTGGCATGGGTCCTCAGATCCTCAAAATCTTTTACAGCTGCACCATTGAGAGCATCCTGACGGGTTGCATCACTGCCTGGTATGGCAACTGCTCTGCCTCCGACTGCAATGCGTAAGGCCCAGTACATCACTGGGACCAAGCAGCATGCCATCCAGGCCTTCTATACCAGGCGGTGTCAGAGGAAGGCCCCAAAAATTGTCATAGACTCCAGCCACTCTAGTCATAGACTGTTCTCTCTGCTACTGCACGACAAGCGGTACCGGAGCACCAAGCCTAGGTCCAAGAGGCTTCTAAACAGCTTCTACCCCCATGCCATAAGACTCCTGAACATCTAATCAAATGGCTACCCAGACTATTTGCATTGCCCCCCCCCCCCCCCACGCTGTTGCTACTCTCTTATTATCGATGCATAGTCACTTTAATAACTCTACCTACATGTGCATATTACATATTACCTCGACACTGACGCACCCGCACATAGACTCTGTACCGTTACCACCTGTATATAGCTCTGCTGTTGTTATTTATTGCTGCTCTTTAATTATTTGGTATTCTTATCTCTTACTTTTTTGGTATTTTCTTAAAACTGCATTGTTGGTTAAGGGCTTGTAAGTAAGCATTTCACTGTAAGGTCTTCACCTATTGTACTCGGCGCATGTGACAAATAACATTTGATTTGGATATAATACAATGAATCTAATTGTGGTGGTCTACAATCCGAAAGGTGTCTTACAGCACTAGTAAAATCCTTAAGGATAACAACCCTATTCAAATAGGCTTACGTGTGAAGTTGAAGTTGATAAACATTGTAGTAGGGTTACTAGAAAACAAACAAGGACAGTTAATCCCATTTCAGTACATCTACTATTATTTGCAACTCAAAGTCCATGTGGTCTATAATAATATTAAATGGCAGAGGTTAATGCCAGTCTAATAAATGTTATATTTTCCAAATCTTTAAAAGCAGGCTGTAGGGTTGTCTGCAGACAAGCATTTCAGCGAACACTAATTTGCTTCGAACACCCACGACAGGAATGTCACCACAAGTCAAAGGTGAAACAAACACAAAGTAGTGTGAGGAGAGGAATGAGCCCTGAGCATTATTTTCTTTCAGCCATCACCAATTATAAACACAGCTTTTTCCAATTTCTAGCGCCTTCTTCAGGTTTGACATTTAAATTGTCAACCCACTTAATACCGCCGTCTCCTGAAGGAAGCTCCCTGCTGACAGAGACCCGGTAACTACTGAGAGGTGGTTGGAAATCTGTAACATTATATGAGCTCTTTTTGAAATAGAGAGAGAGTGTGTGTGTGCCTTGGTGCGTGTATGTGTGTGTGTGTGTGTGTGTGTGTGTGTGTGTGTGTGTGTGTGTGTGTGTGTGTGTGTGTGTGTGTGTGTGTGTGTGTGTGTGTGTGTGTGTGTGTGTGTGTGTGTGTGTGTGTGTGTGTGTGTGTGTGTGTGTGTGCGCATGTTTCATTATATTCTTCTAATGTGTAGAAGTTTATTTTGCAAAAAAGTCTGAAGTCCCCACAAGAGATCAGACATTAGCACAGGAAGATAAATAATATATGGGAAAGTGTTGTTCTTGACAACTGAAGCTTGCAATTCCAAAGAAAAGTACTAGTTGCACTGTCTCCAAAAAGAGGCAAGGATGGAGGGTCTGGGGAGCAGTCTGTTATTTAGCTGTCTCCCAAATTAAAGCTATCTCTGCCAGCTAGCTCTCCTATTGGCTCACAGAACCTGACAGCCGCCAAGGCAGGGATGGAAGACTGTGACTAATTGTGTCTGCTCTCCACAATCCAGAAAGTAAATACCAAGGAACACACATAAATATTCACAATAAGGCATACAGACTGACTCCCGCTCTTGAAAAATGTCCAAAGTGGTGCAACTGACAGGGAGCCTTTGTCAAAGGATAACATTATCATTAGATTCCAAACACCTACAGCTTCTGATTAAACAAAAACATTTTGAGAGAAAAAAAGCACACAATTGAATGCATATTATTGAACTCTCTGCAATAATATGAATATGTATTGATCATGCATATTTTAAACACTACAAAAATATAATGGGTTTTTAAATTGCTTGTGATTTGATGGTGTCTTTATCCACATTACATATCACCTATTTGAGGTGCATCTGTAACAATTGTAGGAGATTTGTGCAGGTGTAGATCCATAGGGGAGGCATGTTCTGATGGGTGGCAATGTTTTATAGAACTGTTCCATCAAAATGTTGGTTGCGTCTCAAATAGCACCCTATTTCCTAAGTAGTGTAGTATCGTAAGTGCATAGTTCCATAACCTCGATCACATACACTCTGGATTTTGTTTTGCAGTCTCTACCATATTCTCTAATGCCCAATAACTAGCAGCCAGGTTCCCTTGTCTTGCTGTGGCTAAACTAACCCAATTACAGTCATTTCCATCTCATTTTTAGACTTACGCTCTCGCTATGGAGGCTCTTTGAGGGATAAACGTGACATGTATGACTTGATGTCACTAAAATATAATAATGCATAAATGACAAGATTCTATAATATTCTCCTCTGTGCTCAGGTTTACAGGATGTCCTTCCAGAATTCCTCCGGAACCGTTTTGTGGAGGCTGCTCTCAGCTACGTGGCATGCAACACTGAGGGGGAGCTTTTGTGTCGTAACAATGACTGCTGGTGCCGCTGCTCTGCCAAGTTCCCTGATTGTAACTGCCCCTTGGCTGATATCAAAGTCATGGAGGAAAATCTGCACAAAAGCAAGGAATCCTGGACCAACTTCAACACTGAATTTATGGAATCAGGTGGGCTATTTGTTTGTTATTTGTTATTCATTTCCGTCAAGCTGCATTTGAAAGCTATTGGGAGGAGCAGGACACAGGTGTGCTATAAAATGCACAGGATCAATAAAAAATTAAAAACACTTTTCCCAAAATGGCTACAACCATTTTACTCAATATCAACAAACAGCTAGCTAATGCCGTGAATATGTACAACTAGATGTACTGGTGCCTCTCAGGCAGTTCAAGTTATTGATTGGGAACAACTTTACTGAAAAATGTGATTGTTTCTCTTGAGTGTGTTTGTAATCTTGTATATTTGTATTATGTTGTATTTGTAAATTGTGAATATGCAGGGCTCCCTTGGAAAAGAGACATTGGTCTCAATGGGACTTAAATGTAAAAAATGAAAAACAGAAGAAGAAAAACAAGTGTAGTTTGACATTGGAGGCAGGTAGTGTTCCCCATTGCAATGTTTTATCTAATGTCTATCTGTGCGAGGGCTTCTCTCCATCTGTTGGATTCTGTATGGTATAGAAAGTACTGAGTGAAGTTTTGAAAGCACAGGCATGCTCCCTTAATTCCCTGAACTTCATTTTGACAATACCTGACTTAGCAATATCAGAGCACCTCTCGCATTAAATTGTTATAAGATGCTGCGTTGTTGACAGGCTACTGAAAAGGAGGAATAAGTTCCTCATAATTGCAGCACATTCTTGTTCTGCTGACATTGTTTTTGTCTGAAGCCTAACTGAAGCAATTTGTCATGAAAAGGAGCACATGGCCCCTTTCATTCTTTTAGATGGTTGAGTGTCAAAATAAGTAATGCGCAAAAAATATCATAAAAGTCACATGCACACACACACACACACCTTAACCCAAGCTGAAAATGTATGATGTACAACACAGAGGGAGGAAGTGATCTCAGCACCAAGCATTTTTAATGGGGCAGAGTGTTTGTCTTTTCATGGCTCTCCACTTGCCACAGAGAGCAAAGCATCCAAGGCTCCATGCGGCTGGTTAGAGTCTGCTTAGTCTGCATGCGAGGTTGAGCTGCAGCAGTTCTAGTGAGATTAGTTGATAAATAATGTGGCGAGGAAAAACTTGAAATTGGTGGGAAGTGCTGGCACATCAAGTATTTCACCCAGCCAAGGAATGATCCAAACAGAGAGATAAATCCTGTCTCCGTCTCCAAAGCCTCTTCTGTCCCACGATGGGGCTTTAATGAAAGCACCCCCAAATATCTTTAACTGTAGGCCTTCACTCATCAAAATGCATGTGGGTCTTTCTATAAACTAGCGTAACAGTGAGGATTTCCTACACTGGACAACTTGTTACAGATGTCATTGACAATAATCTGCAAAAAATGTTAATGTCATTACATTAAGATTTAAGGGACGATAATGGCTACATTCCACAAAATTCATGAGATGGTCTAAAACATGTTTAACCCTTTATCATGGTTGGTGTCTTGATGGATTTGTCCAAAATCATGTGACATAAAACATGACTTTTCTGTCCTTGTATTTATGGCTGTGTAAGTTGTCATTATATCATATATGTGGCGTGTATGTCGCGTTTCACTACTTCACAGGAGAGTCATTTGAATGTTTCTTGACAGAAATGCCTTCTGGAACATTTGAACTTGCATGTGCCTTAATAACAAACTTAATGCCATCTGTAAATACGAATACAATTGTTAAATTATGACCCTAGTTGGTTTAGCCACAGAAAAAGTGAACAACCTTCCTGCTAGCCATGATTGGTAATGATAATGAGTGGGTTGGACATGCCCAGAGATGAGTTCGGATTGGTCTGCCATGTAGCACGTTTCTGTCTATTTGAGCTGGTCAATATATGTACAGTAGGTAATCCTGTCTAGTCCTGCATAGTAGAACTGTATAAGTGTTGCTCTACATTTTCTGGAGGACCGAGTTTTGAAATCAGTGGAGAAAAACACCTGTCTCCGGGTTAAGTTTTCAAACTAAGGGCAACCATGGCTTCTGCTACAGAGGGAGAAGCGTCCATCCATGTAAGATAGTCTAGCTAGCTACATTTTCAGATATTAAACTTTTCTAATTTTGTCAGAAAGTTGTTTTCATTTCAAGTTAAAGAGTACTGTTAGATAGGGCTGGGCGATATGGCCAAATTATCATATCATTATATTTTTCACATTTTTGACGGTATAATGGTATTTGGCGGTATTTTATGTATTTGATTAATAAAAGTTCCAAATTTGCTTTATGAGTAGTGTGTGACCCTAGGGTGGCAACAAATATATTCTAAATTATTTCAATGGGTCTTTCTTTATTGGGATTGCTTTATACTGTTCAATTCAACTTCAACCTAAAATAATTTCCTGCATTTCGAGATAATTTCCACACTGCCACGATATGGGCAAATATACTAGGCCTTATTTTTAACCAAATGTTGCAATTGTGATTTATGTTACTTTTGGAATCGTGGAAATAGAATGTCTATTATAATTATATAAATAATAGTGGGAACTTTGAATACAGTATTGTTTGACATGACAACGAATGAAAATGCCATGGACGTGTTATTGTGACAGGGTAGGAACCAAAGTAATGTTGTGTTTCCTAGGTGACCCTAAAATCTTTGGCTACATTAAATCGTTATTCATATAGCCAACATATTCATGCTTCGCATACTTGTCTTTGATTTAGAAGATACTGTTGCACAAACAACATGCTGATGTAGGCCTCCACCAGCACTGGTATCAGGCTATATTAGCTAGCTACGTTTGCTCTGACTCAATACTTTAATTAGCAAGTTAGCTAGCCAGCCAGCTAACTAGCGATTAGCATTAGTGGCTAACACGATTTAGCTTAACTTACTAAGAAAATACAAACTAGCTGTTTGCAGATGTAAGTATCACAAACTAATATTGTAATTATAGAATGCTTGTGGATTTATATTAAGATCAAACATTGTCATCAACATTGTTGCATGTACTGCATTGACCATGCAGACTGAACGAAAGTGTCTCGTGGCCAAGCAACAGCTAATGCACTCCTTGAGTGACAGGGGTGGGACAAGGTCTGTGTGGAAAGCAGCATGGAAAGAGAGAGAGCGGAGAGGGATGGCTCAAGTAGCGGAGTAAATTATAAAAATGGACATTACACATGGCGTATCACATTTAACAAACCTAACATTAAAATTACTTTATAGAAGGTCAAGTAAAACACCAAACCAGTCCATGTATCAATATCGGTATAAAGTAAAATACGGTATACATCTCAGCCATACTGTTAGCTAGCTAGCTAACATTAGCTGGCTGGCTCGCTAGCTATCTCTGTAGTAATATTATTCATATCTCAGAGCTATTTTCTTTGCTAGTTAAAAAGTGTCATTGTTGAAAGCATTACAGTTGCAGTCACCAACGCTCTGGATAACATAAAAACAGCCTAACCAACTCTGCTAGGGCGAGTAAAATGATCTGTGAGCTGTTCTCTCATTTGTGTCTGAAAGTAGCTTTAACAAGTGACTCCACTATGCAAGTAACCATTTCAATATAATGTTAATGATGTCACTGCAACAACTGTTGATAGACGTAGCTGGTAAATTCGCTCTGGTTAATTACTCTGATTTCAGAGTACTCTCGTTTGAGTGTGCAAGAGTGCAGAATAACTGACGAATTTAAGAACGCTCAACACCTGTTGAATATGGCCGGTGTCAGTTAACTTTGGCAAAAAAGCTTAATTAAGTTGTTGCCAGCAGCACAGTTGCAGTCCCCAACGCTCTGGATAACATAACAACGTAAATAGCTCCGCTAGGGCGAGTAAAATGGTCAGTGAGCTGTTCTCTCATTTTTGTCTTGAAGTAGCTAGCAAGCTAGCCAACTTTATTTAGCCAGTTAGCTTGGGTGCTTGACCGCTGTTTTTAGGACATAACGCTCGGATTAACCGTTTAAGAGATTGGTGAGGCTAAAGCTTAAGATGGTGTGAATGATGCTGAATGGGTGTAGACAAAGAAGAGCTCTTAGTAGGTGTACCAAAATATTCAAAGGCCATTTTCTCAAAAGTGAGTTTAATAGTTTATCAACTTTCAAAGCAAAATTACTTTCCCATTGTTCCTCAACTGTAGTGTATGATACACCATTTTCTAGCTCTGAGTCTCTACTTTTATCCAATGTGAGAAACACCATTTCAAATTTGCTACATAAGACCGACTCGAGCCGGTTGGTCACATATTAAGTATTAATCAGTTAAATTAGACATTGAACTTGAACCCTGTAAGAAGCTAGTTCAAATGTTGCTACATAAGACCGACTCGAGCCGGTTGGTCACATATTAAGTATTAATCAGTTAAATTAGACATTGAACTTGAACACTGTAAGAAGCCTGGATCCTGCTGTGGGACAGTTTTGGTATCGAGATATAAGAAATGCAGTGTAACTCTGTAACATTTTGTGTTTCTATGTTATTTGGTGAAAACAGTTTTCATGGGCACACAAATCCAAGATAGTAAATGTGATTGCAAAATCAGATGCTTATAACCGAAAGTCACCTTACCTTGATACTTACTGTAAAACCTAAATTGATACTCTCGTTAACGTGGTTCTTCAATAATTATGCATAATACTTGTTGGATGCGCATTTGGTGTCCAGCTGATTGGTTACTGTGTGCAATTGTGTAAATAGACTTTTGCACAGCACCCAATGCTATTCCTATTAATTATTCTGAATAACAAATACATTTAAAAATATATTTATTTTACTATTAACAAAATGATCTGGTAATGAAATAACATGACAGATAGATTTTGTTTTCCATGTTATTTTAAACAATATAAAGGGCTTGAAGCAGCTTACATGAACTTGAATTTGGAGCCCAGAAATTCAAGTAGTGGAATAGGCCTACCTTGTAAATCTGAAATTTCCTTCTCGAAATTTGGTTCTCGAAAAGTCCTTGTAATTATTGTGTAAGTTCTCCTGCTCCCTTGCAATTATCCAGGATTTCATTTTTGATTATGTTTTTATGAGAGTCCAGAAAGTGGAGAGAAACACATATGCAGTTCTACTGCCACTTCAATTGATGGGTGTTGTGCTACATCTTGTTTGCTTCAACTTGACTTTCCGCAGAAATCCTTTCCTAAAAATGGAACCTGGTTTTTGGTCACTTTCTCATTATAAAAACAACGATGATGAGATTCAAAGGTGAGATTAATGCTACTGCTAATCATGGCTTTATTATGTGTGCCAATATCGGCCAAATAGGCTCCAGAAAAATCGCTGTGCATGCATCCAATCTGTTTAGTCAGGCAATGTCCACATTATTCTCAAATATATTTAATGTAATAATAATTTCAATATCAATGCATTGGTTAGGTCTAAAAAAACAAAAAGCATTTTTCTTAAAGTGGTTGTCAAATTTTTGGATTTTTTGAGATACTTGAAAATTATATTTAAGTGCTTGAAAAAGTCCTTGAATTTGACTTGCCAATGTCTGTATGAATCCTACTGACAGGATGTATAGTCCTACGCCTATATTGTTATAGGTGGAGTTATGGGAAATTTGCATATATTCACTTCTTATTCCTCTAAGTGCACATGTGGAACTGAATGAAAATCCATTTTAGTTTTGTTTCAATCCAATTTAAAAAATGTATCCCAATGTTACACATTGGCTCCATTATTTATAGAAAGACCCATATCTCCTTTGAGCAGATTAAATGGCTAGCTCCAGAGGACTAGGCCAGCCAAGGCAAAGCCTGACTAGAATTATATTTACTCCAGTCATGAATCTGTTTTCATTATCAGAAAACGAGATGGCTTGAGAGTCTGGTAATAATAGGGCCTTTAAGTATAAACTGTTATTGCAACTTCTTCGGGATTGGTGTCCCTTCCATGGGACGGTTGAGCTAACGTAGGCTAATGCAATTAGCATGAGGTGGTAAGTAACAAGAACATTTCCCAGGACAGAGACATATCTGATATTGGCAGAAAGCTTAAATTCTTGTTAATCTAACTGCACTGTCCAATTTGCAGTAGCTATACAGTGAAATAATACCATGCTGTTGTGTGAGGAGAGTGCACAGTTTTGAACATGGTAATGATTAATAAACAAATTAGGCATATTTGGGAATGCAATGAGATATGCAATGCATATGAGAATGCATATTGAGAAATGCAATGGTTCATTCGATAAATCTAAAACTTTGCACATACACTGCTGCCATCTAGTGGCCAAAATCTAAATTGCAGATGGGCTGGAATAATACATTATGGCCGTTCTCTTGCATTTCAAAGATGATGGTACAAAAAATACAATAGAACGTTTTTTTTTTTCTTTGTATTATCTTTTACCAAATCTATTGTGTTATATTCCTCTACATTCCTTTCACATATCCACAAACTTCAAAGTGTTTCCTTTCAAATGGTACCAAGAATATGCATACCCTTGATTCTGGGCCTGAGTTATAGGCAGTTAGATTTGGGTATGTAATTTTAGGCGAAAATTGGGGGAAAAACAGCAGTTTTAGGCTCTGGCAATACAACAAAGACTTGATTGTTTACGTTTAAAAATGCGTTGATTGTGGTGACTGTAGTGATACTTATGAACACACAATATTAATTCAAGTAGGAATTGCAAGACAGTAGCCTAATACTGATGTACCACTGCGGGCAGTAGTCATTTTCCAAATGAATTCCTGCTGTCTTTGTTGAGCACAATCATTGAAATGGCTCAGAAAGCCAATGTCACAGGACATCAGGTTGTAATGAATGCATTCGTCAAGTTGAATGAACCTCCGAAGTAAACAAAGCTAGCAAACAAAGCTATGTCGATGTTGATTAAAATATATATAATAATAATAATAATAATAATAATTGAAGGACTAATGTTTCATATATGATGCCTCTCATTAGTGACACAATTTCTACACAGATTTCTATGACTGACAAAGCAAAACCAATTTTTCACTCTGGCACCCAGGCTACCCCTAATATTAGTTGTATAGTTGTATAGTCAAATGAGCTACACTTTACTGTATGTAAATATGCAATGTACACACATTACATGAATCTTAACAGGTTTGTTTACCTTATTGGGTGGATTTTTTTAATCCGTCAAAAATAATCTGTCAATACCTTTGAACTACCATAATAAACAATGTGCAGAAGTGTAAAATCTGCCCATAAATGTCAAGTATTCTCTCAGTGTTAGATTTACTTTTCTTTCATTATACAGTGCAAATCACCTAATTGTCACAATGTTTCCATTATGTTAATTAAAACATGCCTTCAAGTAACAGTGAGTTGTTTGATACATGGTACCAACAACAAATAGTCTTGGCACTGTTTCACCATCAATGCCTGCCAGTTGAAATTCCACTGATGTCTTGCCCATTTCTGCATTTATTACCTCAAAAAAGCATGGACTGCGAGTGCTTAGATGTGGCACATACAAATTTTGAATGCGACAGATTTGTACAAACATGAAAAAGACTTATCCAGAAATGGATTTCTTTGGTTCAATAGCTGGCAACATTTCCCAACCTTTTTTGTTATTTTCTTTTATTTATTCATAGGATTACATTTGGCAGATAATTCATCCTGTCGGACGAACAAAACTTCACATGAACTCTAAAGGCGCCAACATATTTGTATCTTAAAAGCAGCAACGTGGGTCATTTTTGACCTCAATTGGTAATGATTGAGTCTGTCAAGTAGTGACACATTTCAATTTATTAACTTTTTGTAACACAAGTTATTGGTTTTCATTCCCCAAAATAAGCCTATATTTTAAGATTTTCACACATTTATAGTAAAATGTTTAAAAAAAATAGTTTTTCACGTTTTGAATAGTTAATTTTATAAATGTCACACATAACAACTTGTGATGGACATTTGTCTGTAATTCATTCAAATTGTTTCTGTGATACTCAGAGGTTGAGAAATTCAGCTCATTAGAAGTACTGGTACGGGGGCCTCCAGAGTGGCGCAGCGGTCTAAGGCACTGCATCGCTGTGCTAGAGGAGTTACTACAGACCTGCGTTCATTCCCTTGACTGTGCCATAACTGGCCGTGGGCGGGAGTCCCAGAGGACAGCGCACAAATGGCCCAGTGTCGTCCGGGTTAGAGGAGAGTTTGGCTGGGGAGCCTTTACTTGAATCATCGCACCCTAGCGACTCCTTGTGGTGGGCCGGTGCCTGTAGGCTGACCCAGGAAGCCAATTGAACAGTGTTTCATCCAACACATTGGTGCAGCTGGCTTCCAGGTTAAGCTGGCAGGTGTTAAGGATCACGGTTAGGAGGATGCATGACTCCATCTTCACCTCACCCGAGCAAATTGAAAAGTTGCAGCGATGAGACAAGATCAAAAACAAAATAATACACCAAAAAAAGAAGGGAAAAAGAAGTACTGGTACGACCTAGCCACTGATGGAGCATTATAGGCGATAGATTTTGTGCTCTAACTTTGGAACGCTATGGGCTATCAACTCAACTTGATAGAGAGCCATTATTGGAATCTAAATATGTATTTACGTTTATATATATATATATATATATATATATTTGTAAAAAAAAAAAAACCTTTTTCTCCCCAATTTCATGGTATCCAATTGTTGTAGTAGCTACTATCTTGTCTCATCGCTACAACTCCCGTACGGGTTCGGGAGAGACGAAGGTTGAAAGTCATGCGTCCTCCGATACACAACCCAACCAGCCGTAATGCTTCATAACACAGCGCGCATCCAACCCGGAAGCCAGTCGCACCAATGTGTCAGAGGGTACACCGTGCACCTGGCAACCTTGGTTAGCACGCACTGCGCCCGGCCCGCCACAGGAGTCGCTGGTGCGCGATGAGACAAGGACATCCCTACCGACCAAGCCCTCCCTAACCCGGACGACACTAGGCCAATTGTGCGTCGCCCCACGGACCTCATCGGTCGCGGCCGGTTACGACAGAGCCTGGGCGCAAACCCAGGGACTCTGATGGCACAGCTGGCGCTGCATTACAGCGCCCTTAACCACTGCGCCACCCGGGAGGCATACGTTTATATTTTCATTGTATTCTTTATAGTGGCTTCCATGCCCCCCAGGGGCCAAATCTAGGGTGGCTCCATAGATTTATATCTATATCAATCAATCACATTTATTTATAAAGGCCTTCTTACATCAGCTCATGTCACAAAGTTCTGTACAGAAACCCAGCCTAAAACCCCAAACAGCAAGCAATGCAGGTGTAGAAGCATGGTGGCTATGAAAAACTCCCTAGAAAAGCCAGAACCTTAGAAGAAACCTAGAGAGAAACTAGGCTATGAGGGGTGGCCAGTCCTCCTCTGGCTGTTCTGGGTGTAGATTATAACAGAACATGGCCAAGATGTTCAAATGTTCATAGAAGACAAGCAGGGTCAAATAATAATAATTACAGTGATTATCGAGGGTGCAACAGGTCAGCACCTCAGGAGTAAATGTCAGGTGGCTTTTCATAGCCGACCATTCAGAGTATCTCTACTGCTCCTGCTGTCTCTAGAGAGTTGAAAACAGCAGGCCTGGGACAGGTAGCACGTCTGGTGAACAGGTCAGGGTTCCATAGCCGCAGGCAGAACAGTTGAAATTGGAGCAGTAGCATGGCCAGGTGGACCAGGGACAGCAAGTAGTCATCAGGCCAGGTAGTCCTGAGGCATGGTCCTAGGGCTCAGGTGCTCCGAGAGAGAAAAAAGAGAGAAAGTATTAGCGAGAGCATGCTTAAATTCACACAGGACACCGGATAAGACAGGAGAAATACTCCAGATATAACAGACTGACCCTAGTCCCCCGACACATAAACTACTGCAACATAAATACTGGAGGCTGAGACAGGAGGGGTCGTTAGACACTGTGGCCCCGTCTGACGATACCCCCAGACAGGGCCAAACAGGCAGGATATAACCCCAACCACTATGCCAAAGCACAGCCCCCACACCACTAGAGGGATATCTTCAACCACCAACTTACTATCCTGAGACAAGGCTGAGTATAGACCACAAAGATCTCCGCCACGGCACAACCCAAGGGGGGGGGGGCGCCAAACCGGACAGGGAGATCACGTCAGTGACTCAACCCACTCAAGTTACACACCCCTCCTAGGGACGGCATGGAAGGCCACCAGTAAGCCAGTGACTCAGCCCCTGTAATAGGGTTAGAGGCAGAGAATCCCAGTGGAGAGAGGGGAACCGGCCAGGCAGAGACAGCAAGGGCGGTTCGTTGTTCCAGTGCCTTTCCGTTCACCTTCACACTCCTGGGCCAGACTACACTCAATCATAAGACCTACTGAAGAGATGAGTCTTCAATAAAGACTTAAAGGTTGATGAGTCTGCGTCTCTCACGTAGGTAGGCAGACCATTCCATAAAAATTTTGCTCTATAGGAGATTAATTATCAGACTCAACAGAAGATCTCTTTGTTTCTTGGGACCTAGAACAAGTATCTCTGTTTTGTCCGAGTTTAAAAGTAGAACATTTGCAGCCATCCACTTCCTTATGTCTGAAACACAGGCTTCCAGGGAGTGCAATTTTGGGGCTTCACCATGTTTCATTGAAATGTACAGGTGTATATCATCCGCATAGCAGTGAAAGTTAACATTATGTTTCCGAATGACATCGCCAAGAGGTAAAATATATAGTGAAAACAATAGTGGTTCTAAAACGGAGCCTTGAGGAACACCGAAATGTACAGTTGATTTGTCAGAGGACAAACCATCCACAGAGTCAAACTGATATATTTCCGACAGATAAGATATAAACCAGGCCAGAACTTGTCCGTGTAGACCAATTTGGGTTTCCAATCTCTCCAAAAGAATGCTGTGATCGATGGTATCAAAAGCAGCACTAAGGTCTTGGAGCACGAGGACAGATGCAGAGCCTCGGTCTGACGCCATTAAAGGGTAATTTACCACCTTCACAAGTGCAGTCTCAGTGCTATGATAGGGTCTAAAACCAGACTGAAGCATTTCGTATACATTGTTTGTCTTCAGGAAGGCAGTGAGTTGCTGCGCAACAGCTTTTTAAAAAAATGTTGAGACCAATGGGAGATACGATATAGGCCGATAGTTGTTTATATTTTCTGAGTCAAGGTTTGGCTTTTTCAAGAGAGGCTTTATTACTGCCACTATAGTGAGTTTGGTACACATCCAGTGGATAGAGAGCTGTTTATTATGTTCAACATAGGAGGGCCAAGCAGAGGAAGCAGCTCTTTCAGTAGTTTAGTTGGAATAGGGTCCAGTGTGCAGCTTGAAGGTTTAGAGGCCATGATTATTTTTCATCAATGTGTCAAGAGATATAGTACAAAGAATCTTGAGTCTCCCTTGATCCTAGGAATCTGGGAAAGTTGTGCAGACTCAGGACAACTGAGCTTTGGAGGAATACGCAGATTTAAAGAGGAGTCCGTAATTTGCTTTCTAATGATCATGATCTTTTCCTTAAAGAAGTTCATGAATTTATCACTGCTGAAGTGAAAGCCATCCTGTCTTGGGGAATGCTGCTTTTTAGTTAGCTTTACTACAGTATAAAAATACATTTTGGATTGTTCTTATTTTCCTCAATTAAGTTGGAAAAATAGGATGATCGAGAAGCAGTGAGGGCTCTTCGATCCTGCACAGTACTGTCTTTCCAAGCTAATAGGAAGACTTCCAGTTTGGTGTAGAGCCATTTCCATTCCAATATTCTGGAAGCTTGCTTCAGAGCTCGGGTATTTTCTGTAAACCAGGGAGTTACTTTCTTATGACAAATATTTTTTGTTTTTAGGGTTGCGACTGCGTCTAGGGTATTGCACAAGGCTAGATTGAGTTCTTCAGTTAGGTGGTTAACTGATTTTTGTACTCTGATGTCCGTGGTTAGGCGAAGGGAGTCTGGACGGGCATCTAGGAATCTTTGGGTTATCCGAGAATTTATAGCACGACTTTTGATGATCCTTGGTTGGGGTCTGAGCAGATTATTTGTTGCGATTGCAAATGTAATAAAATGGTGGTCTGATAGTCCAGGATTATGAGGAAAAATATTAATATCCACAACATTTATTTCACGGGACAAAACTAGGTCCAGAGTATGACTGTGGCAATGAATAGGTCATGTTGGATAAAACCTAATGAGTCGATGATGGCTCCGAAAGCCTTTTGGAGTGGGTCTGTGGACTTTTCCATGTGAATAATAAAGTCACCAAAAATGAGAATATTATCTGTCATGACTACAAGGTCCGATAGGATTTCAGGAAACTGTGAGGAACGCTGTATATCGGAACTAGAAGCACAAGCATTTCGCTACACTCGCATTAACATCTGCTAACCATGTGTATGTGACAAATAAAAATTGGATTTGATTTGATTTGATATATGGCCCAGAGGCCTGTAAACAGTAGCTATAAAAAGTGATTGAGTAGGATTGATAGGAATTTTATGAATAATGACTAAACAATATCTACATATTAAGTAGAACTATAACTAATTAAACTCTACTCTGTTTTATTATATCTAATTAATAATGTTAATTCATAAGGATTGTGTAGCATGAAACAGGGGTAATTAAACATAATAAATACCATTCCAGCTAGGTTGGGGAGGAATGGATTGTGGGTTTTAAGTAAGCACAAAGGATCGTTAACCTATGGTTGAACCGACTCAACTTAGCTCTGGGATGTTTAGATAAGGCAGTGAGTGTCTCCCTAGGTTTTCCATTATCTGGAACTGTCTGCTGAATAGTGATAGATGAAGACTTCAGAAGTTAACCTTGATATAAGTGTGTGTCTGGAGTGCGTGAGCTAGGGGGTTGGAATAAACTTTTGAACCTGGTTTGTCCTGGTAGATAGGAGGAAGGACATTTTATAACCTATGACGTCATATTTTGTATATAAACTGTTGTTCGTGGTTTCATGGCAGCGCGCTCCGAGAATAAATACTATTATCTAATTTTGATAAAACTGGTCTCTGTCTATTTTATGCAAATAAGAATCTTACAAATTCTCATAAAATAGACTAAGTGAATTTAATTAATGAACACATATAGGAATTATGAAATTCCGATGACAAGGCTGCATAGATTTCATGACTAGAAGCTCAAATGACGAAAATGTGTTTTTTGTTGTTGTAAATTGACATTTGCTATCAGAAATGTTAGCAACACCTCCGCCTTTGCGGGATGCACGGGTGATATGGTCTCTAGTGTAACCAGGAGGTGAGGCCTCATTTAACACAGTAAATTCATCAGGCTTAGGCCATATTTCAGTCAGGACAATCACATCAAGATTATGATCAGTGATTAGTTCATTGACTATAACTGCCTTGGAAGTGAGGGATCTAACATTAAGTAGCCCTATTTTGAGATGTGAGGTATCACAATCTCTTTCAATAATGGTAGGAATGGAGAAGGTCTTTATTCCAGTGAGATTGCTAAAGCGAACACCGCCATGTTTAGTTTTGCCCAACCTAGGTCGAGGCACAGGCACTGTCTCAATGGGGATAGCTGAGCTGACTACACTGACTGCTAGTGGCAGACTCCACTAAACTGGCAGGCTGGCTAACAGCCTGCTGCCTGGCCTGCACCCTATCTCATTGTGGAGCTAGGGGAGTTAGAGCCCTGTCTATGTTCGTAGATACGATGAGATCACCCCTCCCGCTAGGATGGATTCCGTTACTCCTCAACAGGCCAGGCTTAGTCCTGTTTGTGGGTGAGTCCCAGAAAGAGGGCCAATTATCTACAAATTCAATTTTTTGAGAGGGGCAGAAAACAGTTTTCAACCAGCGATTGAGTTGTGAGACTGCTGAGACTGCTGAGCTCATCACTCCCCCTAACTGGGAGGGGGCCAGAGACAATTACTCGATGCCGACACATCTTTCTAGCTGATTTACACGCTGAAGCTATGTTGCGCTTGGTGACCTCTGACTGTTCATCCTAACATCGTTGGTGCCTACGTGAATAACAATATCCCTATACTCTCTACACTCGCCAGTTTTAGCTTTAGCCAGCACCATCTTCAGATTAGCCTTAACGTCAGTAGCCCTTCCCCCTGGTAAACAGTGTATGATTGCTGGATGATTAGTTTTAAGTCTAATACTGCGGGTAACGGAGTTGCCAATGACAAAGGTTTTCAATTTGTCAGAGCAAATGGTGGGAGGCTTCGGCGTCTCAGACCCTGTAACAGGAGGAATAGAGACCAGAGAAGGCTCGGCCTCTGACGCCGACTCGATGCTTAATGGGGAGAACCGGTTGAAAGTTTCTGTCAGCTGAATGAGCGACACCGGTTGAGCATTCCTACAGCATTTCCTTCCAGAAGCCATGAGAAAGTTTGTCCGGCTGTGGTGACTGTGTGAGGGGATTTATACTACTATCTGTACTTACTGGTGGCACAGACGCTGTTTCATCCTTTCCTACACTTAAATTACCCTTGCCTAACGATTGCGTCAGAAGGTGGGCTTGCAGCACAGCTATCCTCGCCATAAGGCGATCGTTCTCCTGTATGTTATGAGTACAGCGACTGCAATTAGAAGGCATCATGTTAATGTTACTACTTAGCTTAGACTGGTGGAGGTCCTGACGAACCACGTCCAGATAAAGCATCCGGAGTGAAAAAGTTGAATGAAAAAAGTTGAGCGAGGGCTTTGTTAAGCAACTATCTTATACATCTACCTCACACAGACAGCATCGTGAAGAAGGCGCAGCAGCGCCTCTTCGACCTCAGGAGGCTGAAGAAATTCGGCTTGTCACCAAAAGCACTCACAAACTTCTACAGATGCACAATCGAGAGCATCCTGGCGGACTGTATCACCGCCTGGTACGGCAACTGCTCCGCCCACAACCGTAAGGCTCTCCAGAGGGTAGTGAGGTCTGCACAACGCATCACCGGGGGCAAACTACCTGCCCTCCAGGACACCTACACCACCCGATGTTACAGGAAGGCCATAAAGATCATCAAGGACAACAACCACCCGAGCCACTGCCTGTTCACCCTGCTATCATCCAGAAGGCGAGGTCAGTACAGGTGCATCAAAGCTGGGACCGAGAGACTGAAACAGCTTCTATCTCAAGGCCATCAGACTGTTAAACAGCCACCACTAACATTGAGTGGCTGCTGCCAACACACTGACTCAACTCCAGCCACTTTAATAATGGGAATTGATGGGAAATTATGTAAAATATATCACTAGCCACTTCAAACAATGCTACCTAATATAATGTTTACATACCCTACATTATTAATCTCATATGTATACATATATACTGTACTCTATATCATCTACTGCATCC
This sequence comes from Oncorhynchus kisutch, assembly GCF_002021735.2. Taxonomy (NCBI): domain Eukaryota; kingdom Metazoa; phylum Chordata; class Actinopteri; order Salmoniformes; family Salmonidae; genus Oncorhynchus; species Oncorhynchus kisutch. The sequence goes on from NC_034200.2 coordinate 23,828,091, forward strand.
TTATGTAATACATGTATCACTAGCCACTTTAACTATGCCACTTTGTTTACATACTCATCTCATATGTATATACTGTACTCGATACCATCTACTGTATCTTGCCTATGCTGCTCTGTACCATCACTCATTCATATATCTTTATGTACATGTTCTTTATCCCCTTACACTGTGTATAAGACAGTAGTTTTTTGGGGAATTGTTAGTTAGATTACTTGTTGGTTATTACTGCATTGTCGGAACTAGAAGCACAAGCATTTCGCTACACTCGCATTAACATCTGCTAACCATGTGTATGTGACAAATAAAATTTGATTTGATTTGATTTGATTTGATTTGTGACAACATTTTCAGCTTAGCACCACTTGTAAACAAATTAGATATTATTTTTCATTCTTCCATATTAACACATAAATCATCGTAAATTAGATTTTTTTGTTGGTAACTAGTCGCTTGACAAAGCCCCAAAATGGCGAAATTACATTTTTAACCGCTGTTGGCGCTTTTGGGGTTAAATTGCATTCAGGACATCCATGCATCTTCAATACCTTAGCATTTTGTACATGTCTTAGTGGTCGACTGATTTGTATTGCTTTTTTATCCCTGCATTTTGATGGAGTTAGATTAGAATGTGATGTGTATTGCACACACTGATTAGACGATAACACTGTCATAACGAAGATCAAGCATAATGTGGAAACTTGTATATTCAGGAACAAATGAAGGTAGATACAGAAAGAAGGCAAAATGATGGAATTCTGCTTAGCTCCAGTAATGTTTTCTCTAAGAGGGGATTATAATGTCGAGTACATGGCAGATTCTCCCTACAGCAGAAATGCTGCTCTTAGCCCAAAGCAAAACTTCATACAGAGCTCAATAGTGCTTCTCCAGCAGCCAATTCAATGTAATGCATATAGCCACGGAACTTGCAAGAGACATAGCCTATGTATTGGTACAGCGCATTCGGAAAGTATTCTGACCCCTTCACATTTTTCAAATTTTGTTACATTACAGCCTTATTCTAAAATTGATTAAAACATTATTATTATCATCAATCTACACACAATGCCCCATAATGACAAAGCAAAAACAGGTTTTTAGATTTTTTTGCAAATGTATAAAATAAAAAAAACTGAAATACCTTAATTACCTAAGTATTGAGACCCTTAGCTATGAGACTCGAAATTGAGGTCAGATACATCCTGTTTCCATTGATCATCCTTGAGATGTTTCTACAATTTGACTGGAGTCCTTTTTTTTATTCTATTCATTGGACATGATTTGGAAAGGCACACACACACCTGTCTATATACTGTAAGTCCCACAGTTGACAGTGCATGTCAGAGCAAAAATCAAACCATGATGTCGAAAGCATTGTCTGCAGAGCTCCGAGACAGGATTATGTTGAGGCACAGTTCTGGGGAAGGGTACACATTTTTTTTCAGCATTGAAGGTCCCAAGAACGCAGTAGCCTCCATCATTCTTAAATGGTTGCCCGGCCAAACTGAGCAATAGGGAGAGAAGGGCCTTGGTCAGGGAGGTGACCAAGAACCCAATGGTCATTCTGACAGAGCTCCAGTTCCTCTGTGGAGATGGGAGAACCTTCCAGAAGAACAACCATCTCTGCAGCACTCCACCAATCAGGCCTTTATGGTAGATTGGCCAGATGGAACCACTCCTTAGTAAAAAGGCACATGACAGCCCGCTTGGAATTTGCTAAAAGGTACCTAAAGGACTCTCAGACCATGAGAAAAAAGATTCTCTGGTCTGATGAAACCAAGATTGAACTCTTTGGCCTGAATGCCAAGCGCAATGTCTGGAGTAAACCAGGCACCGCTCATCACCTGGCCAATACCATCCCTACGGTGAAGCATGGTGGTGGCAGCATCATGCTGTGGGGACATTTTTCAGCGGCAGGGACTGGGAGGCTAGTCAATATTGTGGCAAATATGAACAGAGCAACGTACAGAGAGATCCTTGATGAAAACCTGAGATCTCAGGATCTCAGACTTAGGCGATGGTTCACCTTCCAACAGGACAACAGCCAAGACAATGAAGGAGTGGCTTCGGGACAAGTCTCTGACTGTCCTTGAGTGGCCCAGCCAGAGCCTGGACTTGAACCCGATCAAACCTCTCTGGAGAGACCTGAAAATAGCTGTGCAGCGACACTCCCCATCCAATCTGACAGAGCTTGAGAGAACCTGCAGAGAAGAATGGGAGAAACTCCCCAAATACAGGTGTGCCAAGCTTGTAATGTCCTGCTCAAGAAGACTTGAGGCTGTTATCACTGCCAAAGTTGCTTCAACAAAGTACTGAGTAAAGGGTCTGAATACTTATGTAAATGTCATATTTACGTTTCTAAAAACCTATTTTTGCTTTGTCATTATGGGGCATTGTGATTGATGAGGGAAAAACTATGTAATCCATTTTAGAATAAGGCTGTAACATAACAACATGTGGAAAAAATGATGGGGTCTGAATACTTTCCAAATGCACTGTAACGGTAGATGTTGCATGTTGCACATGTCAGTAATATGATTGGAGCTATAATTCTACCGTGAACTTGTGCTGATACAGTGCCACATAGATCAACACTTTCAAGACTAAGAGATCTAGTCAAGCTCACACTAACACTACGCACAAGGAACTCAATTATAATAAATATTTTGGTAAAATATGAGGTTTGCCAAAAGTTGAAATTCAGCTCTGGAAATCTACACCCATTGTATTAATAGTTTTGTGATGCTTTGGGATACTTTGATCCCTGTGATTTTACATTCTGTGCAGACTTCACATGTCGATTCCGGAGGCACATAAGTTCGCTCACATGATCAGAGACCACAAAGCACATGCCTGCCTTAACTCAAGCAGCAGTGGCAGCAAAATAAGAATGTGTGCTATATTTCAAATGAGTGAAATGAAATACAACAAAAACATGGAGAAACATGGATTAAGGCGCAGGGGTAGAGACAAACAGTTAGTTCCTTGAGAAAAGTCTTTGAAGCACTGTCAGCTCACCATTGGAGCTCAGGGACTGTGATGGTGGTTTTACTTGTGTGCTGCTGACCCCTAAAGCTCTCTGTGATCCCTGAGGACCACTAGCCCACCATGGGCTCGGACTGGAGGACAACTTACTCTCTTGAGGTACATAGACTCAACAGTGCTCGACATCTCACTAGGGGCTCAGGAGTGTTGGCCTAGGTCCAGCAGCAGACTATCTGAGACTATTTCAAACACCAGTTGAACCTCGCTACTCTTTCTGTCATGTGTCAAACTTTTTTGTTCACTTTAATACATGAACAATGGGAGCAAAACTTTCCAAGGCTCTATTTCTGGTATGAAAGTGATTCATCGTCAAACTTGACCAGTAGCTCAGCGAAGTAGCACAGATGCTTGCGGAGGAGGTGTTGTATACTGAAAATAAAGTTTTTTTTCCTAGGGAGAAAAACATCATCAACGCTGTTCAATATCTGACTGCTTGCAACAAAGACATTGAGCTATAAATAGAATAGCAGATGAAGGCCTCTCCTCCCTCTCCTGCTGACAAATGGATGAGACAATGGCAGTTCATCTTCTACTATTGTTCATTCTGTGTGCCTGTTGAGAGAGAGATGCATTAAATCCACATGGGGTAATTTAGTGTGGTTAGGGATCCTTTAGCTCAGGCTCCATTTGTCACCAGGATCGCCTGTAGAGAACCTTTTTTAATGAAAAATGTAGTGTGTATGTCTAAAATGGCACCATGTTCCCTATACAGTGCACTACGTTTGACCAGAGCCCTATGGACCCTGGTCAAAAGTAATGCACTATATAGGTAATAGGATGCTATTTGGGACGCGTGTTTAAAGTGGTTGGGGGGAAAGGACTACATGCCCCCCTGTACAAAGGTAGCTGGTAGAGGTGCATTACATGTCTCTGGGGGGTGGCTCGTGTAACGTATGCTCTCCCTTCATACGGTCTCGTTTCCTAGAATCTTTGCACTCCCAGGGGATACTATCTGAGAATGTAGTCATGGTACTAGTCCTTCCTCTCCCCTCAACAGAGTTAAAATCCCTGCCTACAGGTGAAGGTATAGCTTACATAACTACCTCCCTGCAAAATAAGTGGACTTTGCCAAACAGGAAATAATGCTACAGTATGTTGTAATATGAGCGTGTTTTACTTGCATACAACATGTTTAACATATTAATGGATTGCACGTTGCATCACAATATCGATATGAATATTCTCTTGAGCACTGGTGCCCAACTGAACGTTCTGCTTAATTGGCACTGATGAACATTTCATCTAAAGTACATAATAGTGGCTTGGAAAGATGATGACATTTCGAAAGGAGACAAATATTTAGTAGTCGAAAACTTTTGTCATCATTGTGATGTCGCCAAATTGATTTTAGATTAAGTACAGTGCCTTGCGAAAGTATTCTCCCCCCTTGAACTTTGCGACCTTTTGCCACATTTCAGGCTTCAAACATAAAGATATAAAACTGTATTTTTTTGTGAATAATCAACAACAAGTGGGACACAATCATGAAGTGGAACGACATTTATTGGATATTTCAAACTTTTTTAACAAATCAAAAACTGAAAAATTGGGCGTGCAAAATTATTCAGCCCCCTTAAACTACTTGGCACCACACGTCCCGCTAGGGCACCTCCCCCCACTGCTCAACAGACACAGTAGCACACAGAACGCAAAAAATATTCTTAGAAATATTTAACCTCCACACATTAACAAGTCCAATAGCTCAAATGAAAGATAAACACCTTGTTCATCTAGCCACCAAGTCAGATTTCTAAAATGTTTTACGGCGAAAACATAGCACATATTTATGTCAAACCACCACCAAAGATAGGCTAATTTACATAGCCATTTTGTAGAACAATAGATGCAATCACAAAAGCAGGATTAAAAGTAAAATAATTCACTAACCTTTTGAAAGTCTTCATCAGATGACAGGAATAGGACATGTTATACAGTACATTTATGTTTTTTTCAATAATATGCTAATTATATCCATAAATCACGGTTTACATAGAAGGTCATGGCAAAAAAATGCTACAACAATGCCTGGAGAAATTATGGTAACTCTGCCAGATAACAGAAATACACATCATAAACGTTGACTAAATATACATGTTCTACATATACTTAGAAAGATACACTTCTTCTTAATAAAACAGCTGTGTTACATTTATTTTTAACTTTACAGATTTCATTCACTAGGCTATAATGTGAGTCGGCGCTCAGGAATTAGCATTTTGGCTCCTCCACAGAAACCCAAATTTAACACATAAATGTTCCCTTACCTTTGCTGTTCTTCCATCAGAAGACCTGGAAGGGTTTATACTTACCAAAAACAGCTTTAGTTTTGAAGTCTGTGTCTTTCGGTTATCAAACACGACATATTTCGGTTGAAATGCAGCCAAAAAGTAAAGTTAGTTCGCACCAAAACGTCGAAATTACATATTATATGTCGACTAAACTTGTCAAACTTGGTTCAGAACACAGCGTTAGCATGCTATATAGCTTCACCGCAATTCTCAGGACAAAGAGAAACACACGCATCGTTTAATCAATCTTGAAAGAAAGACAGCACAGGCGCAGATTGCGCGTGAGAGTAACCTGTATTCTCGCGCGACCGAAAGGATTCGGTATGTCATTAATCTCGTAAGCGCGCGATTCACACAATGAGAAGCCCCATTGAAAGCGGACACCGCGCTGAAGGCATAGGAAGTGTTCCCAGGACCGTAGGTGCTTGGGAAGGGTGGGGGCGATGACGTCAAAGTTGGGCCAACTTTTTGGATGACAAGAGAGAGTTTGGGAGAATGAGTGCCCTGAGAGTTCTGCTTTACTTACAGACATAATTTAAACGGTTTTAGAAGCTTTAGAGTGTTTTCTATTCAATAATATTTATTATATGCATATATTAGCAATTTTTTACAGAATTTCTTTCTGTTTACTATGGGCACGCATTTCACCAACGGGGGCAGTATTCTGCCCTAGCCTTAACAGGTTTTAAGTTAATACTTTGTAGCGCCACCTTTTGCTGCGATTACAGCTGTAAGTCGCTTGGGGTATGTCTCTATCAGTTTTGCACATCGAGAGACTGACATTTTTTCCCATTCCTCCTTGCAAAACAGCTCGAGCTCAGTGAGGTTGGATGGAGAGCATTTGTGAACAGCAGTTTTCAGTTCTTTCCACAGATTCTCGATTGGATTCAGGTCTGGACTTTGACTTGGCCATTCTAACACCTGGATATGTTTATTTTTGAACCATTCCATTGTAGATTTTGCTTTATGTTTTGGATCATTGTCTTGTTGGAAGACAAATCTCCGTCCCAGTCTCAGGTCTTTTGCAGACTCCATCAGGTTTTCTTCCAGAATGGTCCTGTATTTGGCTCCATCCATCTTCCCATCAATTTGAACCATCTTCCCTGTCCCTGCTGAAGAAAAGCAGGCCCAAACCATGATGCTGCCACCACCATGTTTGACAGTGGGGATGGGATGTTCAGGGTGATAAGCTGTGTTGCTTTTACGCCAAACATAACATTTTGCATTGTTGCCAAAAAGTTACATTTTGGTTTCATCTGACCAGAGCACCTTCTTCCACATGTTTGGTGTGTCTCCCAGGTGGCTTGTGGCAAACTTTAAACGACACTTTTTATGGATATCTTTAAGAAATGGCTTTCTTCTTGCCACTCTTCCATAAAGGCCAGATTTGTGCAATATACGACTGATTGTTGTCCTATGGACAGAGTCTCCCACCTCAGCTGTAGATCTCTGCAGTTAATCCAGAGTGATCATGGGCCTCTTGGCTGCATCTCTGATCAGTCTTCTCCTTGTATGAGCTGAAAGTTTAGAGGGACGGCCAGGTCTTGGTAGATTTGCAGTGGTCTGATACTCCTTCCATTCCAATATTATCGCTTGCACAGTGCTCCTTGGGATGTTTAAAGCTTGGGAAATCTTTTTGTATCCAAATCCGGCATTAAACTTCTTCACAACAGTATCTCGGACCTGCCTGGTGTGTTCCTTGTTCTTCATGATGCTTTCTGCGCTTTTAACGGACCTCTGAGACTATCACAGTGCAGGTGCATTTATACGGAGACTTGATTACACACAGGTGGATTGTATTTATCATCATTAGTCATTTAGGTCAACATTGGATCATTCAGAGATCCTCACTGAACTTCTGGAGAGAGTTTGCTGCACTGAAAGTAAAGGGGCTGAATAATTTAGCACGCCCAATTTTTCAGTTTTTGATTTGTTAAAAAAGTTTGAAATATCCAATAAATGTCGTTCCACTTCATGATTGTGTCCCACTTGTTGTTGATTCTTCACAAAAAAATACAGTTTTATATCTTTATGTTTGAAGCCTGAAATGTGGCAAAAGGTCGCAAAGTTCAAGGGGGCCGAATACTTTCGCAAGGCACTGTATAACTTTAGCTCAAGTATAACTTTAGCTCACTTACGTTAGCATTGCTTGCTATTTTTTGACAAACTTTGCTAGTTAATGGCAACATTGCTATCTCTAAAGTATATTTGACAGCATCAAAATGATGACAAAGTTGTTTGGCTACTTTAGAAATGTCATCGTATTTCCAAGCCACTATACTCTAATTTAGCCAAAGAAATCATTAGCCCCCGTTAAGAATGACTGGGCACCACTCAACTTTCAGCATCAGTATGTCTGAGAGTGGCTTGAGAACGTTAACAACGGTGTGACGCGACCAAGAAACTGCGGTGCAACCCATGCATACTTTTCAAGACTATATTGGTGTTTTTGTTGTTGCAAATTGAGCTAATTGTAAACAAATGTTTTTTGTCAAAACATTGTTAGTGAAAAACATTCAACTGAGGTCAGGGATTATTTGTGAGTACAGCTCAACTCAGTAGCTAATGACAATGAACTGCCTTCTGTTTGTAAGTGTAGGCATTCAACATGGACAGTTCGTGAGGCCAGGGGTAGTCTCCATTGGCTCAATTACATTGTGACTCACACTGTTGAATCCAGCTAATCAAATGTCATAGTGCTAGAGTCACTACAGCTAATGAGGATCTCGTTAACAGCTTTAAACACAGTTCTTTTTCAGGGCTTTGTAAAGGCTGTTTAATAAATACTAGCTATATCACTTTTCAGTTAAGACCCAGATGCAGACCACGTTGAAGTAATAACAGTTTATTAATCCAACAGGGGAAGGC